>NC_141321.1:36043926-36086426 GCF_037954235.1 Aulostomus chinensis | reverse complement strand
TGTGCGAACCTGCCTGTCACAATTCGACCTCAGCCTGGAGTATGTGATGTGACATCACATGGATGAGGAGAGACACCAAGTAAGACATGATGTCTTTCAACCTCCCTCTTTACCATGGAGCGACTCTTGACGGTGGCTCTCAGCGTCTCTGTGCTTCAGAGTCATAAAGGAGGGATCTTTAACAAGAACCAGACAAGCACCAGCAGATTCAATAATTCAGCCAAATAAAAGTGTCCACCTTCCTGACTTTGTTCCCATGTGGCTTATAAAGTTGTGCTGAACTCTGACCTGAGCAGAACTGAAATTCGTCACAGTTGATGGGACAATGGGGACGGTCATTGGCATTCATCACTTTCAAAACTTCAACTTTCACTTGGACATCAAATGAGTCTGAAACAGGAAGGATGTTAAATCCATCATGTGAAAGAAGTGCCGCTGCTTCGAGATCAGGGGTCTGGTTACAAAGTGACGTGGAGAGACAGGGGCGGGGGCAGACCTGCACCATCAACACAGGAGCAAAACTTCATCAGATGTTTGAGGGAATCCTTGTGGTGTGAGGACGAGAACAGACAGAAAAGA
This sequence comes from Aulostomus chinensis, assembly GCF_037954235.1. NCBI lineage: Eukaryota > Metazoa > Chordata > Actinopteri > Syngnathiformes > Aulostomidae > Aulostomus > Aulostomus chinensis. Next base: position 36,085,847 of record NC_141321.1, on the reverse strand, counting down.
ATCTGCTAGTTCACCTGAAACCTCCTGAGAGACATTTAAACCTTTGTATCATTTGAAAACTTTATTAGAAGATTAGAAGTGACAATAATTCAATGTATCCAATGGCGTGGAGGAATGGCGTGTTTGCTGGAGTGTCACAGACACTGGACGATGAAGTAATGAGCTCTGTCAGTTGTAAACCGTTGTCTTCTTGCTCGTGTCCTCGTGCTGCTCCACCGTATCAGCTCTGTTGGCATCTCGCCATTGTTTACGCTGCAGCAGAGAATGTGACACAGATTTCCAGAACACGGTGTTCTGGGAAACTGACACCCCCCGTCCTGCCTGCGTGGGCGGTGTGCCGAGCCAACAAGCCCAGTCTTTGTCCCGGAGCAGAGCAGCAAGACGAGGATTAATAGACACCCACCTGTTGCTGTCCTGATGAAGACACCAGGACAGCACTGAGCTGCTGTCAAATCGTCATGTCAACCAACAAACAGCTTCAGAGTCATGGGCCAAAGACGTGTGGAAAACTTTTTATTTACACAGGACCCAACATGAAGTTTTGAGATTTGATCTCAGTGTTTTTCATCGCTAGAAAGTGAGAATGTGAGAATGAGACAAAAGCTACATGCACCATCTCATGTCTCACCTCTTGGACTGAAGAACGCCAAAAGTCTGTTTGTGAATGAAAGAGTCCATTCCACCAAATACCAGGCTAATGCCAGCTTAACAGATAGCTAGAAATCATCCGCTACATTTGCATGTTCCTGCCATCCAGCTGGCAGCCACATCCTCTGACCTGGCATGTTTGTTGGTCAACATCACCTGATCGCTGACCACTGCCATTTTAGCAGCTAGCTAACAATCTGTTAGCGATGGCATCAGTGAGAGTTTTCATGAGTAGTTCAGAAGGTCCATCAGTGGCACGCGAATGCCGTCAGTCTCTACTCATTTGTGAGTACCTTTACCTGCTGGAATGATGGTGTTTCGGTGTCACATTTCAAGCTGTGAATGTTTTGGAAATTCATTGTTTGATTGAAAGAACTTTTATCCTGAGATATTTAATCGAAAACATTTGTCTGCTTTGCTCCCGGATGCATCGATGTGGTTCCCAGTGTGCAGCTCTTACTGCTCATCATTTTTATCATGAAATCATCCAAGTTCAGAACCTCAAACTTGTTTTCAAAGTTCAAGATTCATATGGATGAACAGTGTCGCTGACAGCAGCAGCCTGACCAGAGGTGTCAGGTGCTGATGATGCTCCTGCTTGCACCTTCACTGTCTTTACTTTGTGCAGCTAAAGTGTGAGAATGTGTCTTTGAACCTTTTCTACGTGAAGAAAAGGATTTGTGACCTGAAACCAAGAAACCACCGAAATAAATGTCCTGACCTGCAAACGCCAGATCAGGAGGTGGAGCTCTGAGCAACCCTAATCCCCATCATAATGTGCTAATTGTTCCCAAATGTTCAGTTGAGTGTGAAGGAGGAAGTGAGCAGGAGGAATTCATCTGTATCACAGCAGAGTGTCCAAACGTTACGGTAACATTTAGAACAAAAGCATCACATGACCTCAGCAAGAGACGACTGAGCTGCGCCCACTGCTCCACCTCCACCACCTGATGGAGATGATTGTACATGTTCCAACAGGCAGAAAACAATCGTGACACAGTCTGCATGACCGGATTAACCCACCAGTTTCATCAGGTCATGTATGTCCTCCGTCAGTTAACATCAATTAAATCAGAATGTGTGAAATTCACACTGTGGGAGTAGAAATCTTGGCCCTGCCATGGACTGGTGACCCGTCCAGGGTGAACCCCACCTCTCACCTAAAGGCTGCTGGGATAGGCTCCACCCCCCACCACCCTTAACAGGAAAAGAGGTGGAACATGGATGGATGGAGGGAGGGATGGAGTAGAAATCAACTCTGAAATGTTCAACACTTGACTTTTTGCTGTGCAGGAGTCAGGCCATCTATGTCCTCCGTGGCATTGGTGTCACACCTTGGCGTGTTTATCATTTTCATGGGTTGTTTTACTCTCATATATCGCAGATATCTGGATTTCTGCACAAGAACTTTAACGTTTCTAAAATGGGAACATATAAAGTGTCCTTCAAAGCTACCTGGGCATTAGAACTGGATTTCTGATCTCACCTGTTGTCATATCTCACTCCCAGCATGACTTCTACCGGCTCAAAAACTCCCCATTTAAGGTTGAAGTATTTACTTGATTTCCATTCTGTATTCAGATGTGGGAATGGGTTTTCAAGCCTTTCAAAAGACTGATTTATCACAGACAGGTTGGGCTTATTTATATGTAGAGCAGAAATAGCAGCGTGCTTTTCCTGGGAGTGAAGCTCACTTGTTAGTTCCTTAATCTCCCAGAATCGAGGGTACCAAACTGTAAGACATCCCATTCCCCTGTAATTTGGCTACAATGGATGCACACATTTCTTTGGTTGGCGATAGGGAATTTCATCTGGTGTCCTCTGTTTGAACTTCTTGTGCCTTATCTTCATAATTCCTCTGTAAAGTCAAAGCTGGTTTGACCCCAAGGCCTTGACCTGGGTCAGGGGTGAACCTGCGGCGCCTTCATAATTCTTTCATAATTGTAAATTTGAAGTCAGAACACTTCCTGATAGCAAAGCTGACACAATGGCAGTGCTGTGTAGATGTGTAGCGGTGTTTAGACCAGTGTTGTTTTCGTCACGCTGGACGACAACGACGACGTCAGACCCTTTTTTCCATGACGAAAATGAGACTAAGACGGACGTCACCATCGCCCTGTGAAGACTAAAATGTGACCAAAGTGTATTCATTTTCGTCTGACGAGAACGAGACCAGACTAAATTGTTAGTGGGTGGACCATCAAAGTTTCAAAACATGCGTTTTTTTCCACCAAGTATAACAAGTGTGCAATGTCAATCAAGAGCTCCTACATCAGCATGGAGCCAGCTGGAGCTGTTGGTCCTACTGGCCACGCCCCCATCATCAGTACACACCCACTAAAAGCCTCTTGCGCACACACACACACACACACACACACACACACACACACACACACACACACACAGTCTGGGCCTGTCTGCAGAGGACGAGACTCTCACCACGGCAGCAGCAGCGGTGTCGGGTGGTGAACAGAGGGATGATTGAAGCGTAGCTTTAGTCTGTGAGGCTCGCCCTGAGATGCAGTTTCTGTTTGAATGAAGCCTAAAGTTTGGTGGTGGTGGTAGTGGTGGTGGTGGTTCCCCGTGGAGCAGAGAGCGCTTCCGAGTGCTACATGCTAAAGCTAGAATGAACGGGGCTGCCAGGGCCGCTAATGTTTGCTGGTTTAAAGCAGCCTTCTATTAATCTAGCATGTTATGAATAAAACCCTGTCCATTTGTGGACGGGGGGCAGGTGGAGTGCTTTGACCCGTGTTTGTGGGACTGGGAAACACGGGAGTCCTCAGACCTGCTGCTGTTCCCTGTCTAAGCAACACACCTGGATGCTTTAACCAACAACAGCAGCTGAAGCCAACATGGATGACATGAGGTCGTTCACATGGAAGTCAAGTGTGCTTTTATTTAGTTTATCCTGTTTTATTGTGATACAATACTCCTATTGTGGGCCAGTGTGTTGTCTGCTTCTGCAACAAAATAATAAAAGTAAAAGGTAGAGAGAGAAAAAGAGGGGAAACTCCCCTTTGAAGGTGGATCAGTTCAGTGCTTCATTCTAACACTGGAGTGGCCTCTTCAGTACACACACATCTTTGTTGAGAGGATCTTTGATATTTGACTGAAACCTTTGAGTTTTGGTCGACTAAAACTATCAAGGATAGAAATGACGAACATGGGACTAGAACTAAGAAGCATTTAGTCCAAAGACTGAGACTAAAACTAAATCTAAAATGCCTGCCAAAAACAACACTGGTTCAGACTGCATGAAGGTTGCATCTGTGCCGAATGTTCTAATTCTGTATTACTGGGTAGTTTCAGACATAACAAAAGCTGCAAGCAGCGTTGTGAGGGCCTGAGCCCCTGGCCTGAATCCCAGGGTGTCCTGGTCCAGTGTGGAGGCCTTGTAGTTGAGGAGTTAGAAGCCTGAGTCTGATCAGAGAGTGGAGAGCAGAGCTGAGAGCTGGCCCTTTAAGAACCCCTCCCCACTGCTCTGTCTTTGATCTGTGCTAGAGTGAGAGCAGAGCTGAGAGCTGGCCCTTTAAGAACCCCTCCCCCACTGCTCTGTCTCTGATCTGTGCTAGAGTGAGAGCAGAGCTGAGAGCTGGCCCTTTAAGAACCCCTCCCCACTGCTCTGTCTCTGATCTGTGCTAGAGTGAGAGCAGAGCTGAGAGCTGGCCCTTTAAGAACCCCTCCCCCACTGCTCTGTCTCTGATCTGTGCTAGAGTGAGAGCAGAGCTGAGAGCTGGCCCTTTAAGAGCCCCTCCCCCACTGCTCTGTCTCTGATCTGTGCTAGAGTGAGAGCAGAGCTGAGAGCTGGCCCTTTAAGAACCCCTCCCCACTGCTCTGTCTCTGATCTGTGCTAGAGTGAGAGCAGAGCTGAGAGCTGGCCCTTTAAGAACCCCTCCCCCACTGCTCTGTCTCTGATCTGTGCTAGAGTGAGAGCAGAGCTGAGAGCTGGCCCTTTAAGAGCCCCTCCCCCACTGCTCTGTCTCTGATCTGTGCTAGAGTGAGAGCAGAGCTGAGAGCTGGCCCTTTAAGAACCCCTCCCCCACTGCTCTGTCTCTGATCTGTGCTAGAGTGAGAGCAGAGCTGAGAGCTGGCCCTTTAAGAACCCCTCCCCCACTGCTCTGTCTTTGATCTGTGCTAGAGTGAGAGCAGAGCTGAGAGCTGGCCCTTTAAGAACCCCTCCCCCACTGCTCTGTCTTTGATCTGTGCTAGAGTGGAGAGCAGAGCTGAGAGCTGGCCCTTTAAGAACCCCTCCCCCACTGCTCTGTCTCTGATCTGTGCTAGAGTGAGAGCAGAGCTGAGAGCTGGCCCTTTAAGAACCCCTCCCCCACTGCTCTGTCTCTGATCTGTGCTAGAGTGAGAGCAGAGCTGAGAGCTGGCCCTTTAAGAACCCCTCCCCCACTGCTCTGTCTCTGATCTGTGCTAGAGTGAGAGCAGAGCTGAGAGGTGGCCCTTTAAGAACCCCTCCCCACTGCTCTGTCTCTGATCTGTGCTAGAGTGGAGAGAGAGGAGGAGCACCAGGACTGGAGTGGGACAAGAGGAAGAAGTCGGCATACGCTGGTCAAGAGGGACACAGAACACCATGGTCTTGGAGGGGTTTTTGTCAGGAATGCAGTGGTGTGGTTGGTAGAGCTGTGGGATGGATGGTGTAGACGTGAGAAGCGTTTGTTTGAGAGTATGTACCCTGAGAGGACACCGTCTCCCCATAGGCTTCCATTGTAAGGTGAAACGTGTCTCCCCCACTTTGACGGCTTATAAAACCCAAACCGTTGACGCTTTATAAAAACTTTTAACAACTTTTAATCAGCAGAGTTTGGAGAGTCATATCTGAAGTTTTGGAAGCGATAGCATGAACGCCCTAGGAGGAGATAGCGTTTGTTTGGGGCGCAAAATTGTCCAAAATTGGACATTCGTGTCCAAATTGTGGACGTCCTGTTAGAGTGAGGTCAGGGGTGTCTGTGTATGATTTGTCCGTCTTGATGAGACGAGTAAAATGGTATTGGTCCCATGTTTGTGGGACATTCCTACAGGCCGTGGCGTGGTTTCAGGCTCAGGCCCTAAATATGACTTTTTACGGGGGTTGGACACGGGTGTTCTGGGGGGGCCGACTCAAGTCATCTCACAGCTACCCTTGTCCATCGTCATGGATGTCCAGTTAAGTGTCAAGTGGAAGCATCTCTAAGTCTCCAGCCTGGTTCTGGTGTGACGAATTCCTTCATCACACAAAATTCCTCCAAAGTTGGATTTTTCATGAAGTCCTGAATCAGAGCTCTCGGAGGACGAACTAGGTTGAGGATTCAACTGGTCGTCCGGAGCAGGTGCTTGAGATGAAGCTGCAGCTGCCTCACGACAGAATATGAAGTTGGAGGAATTTGCTGAACATTGCTATGAACGCTATGAAGGTACTTCTGAAAACCTGCATATGTTAGGAACTCCCCTGTTGCCTCATCAAGATCGGGCCCTGAGGAGGTTCTGCTGACTGAATCCAGTGATGCAGCTGTGGCGGTCAAGTGAGCTGCTTCGCCTCTTTTATGTCATTTGGCCTGAGGAACAAGTCTCATTTCTGGAGCAGCCTGGAGGACTTCTGCTCATCAAATAGGAGAGTGGAAACTTGCTCCGCCTTTTGAAAAGAATGTATATTTTACTGCTACTAATATTTCCAAAGTCATTCTGAACATCCCGTCCATTTTCTACCTCTAATCATATTAAGGGTGGAGGGGGGCCCGGTGGAGCAGTGGTCCTCACTGTGACCCCCAGCAAGAAGGTTGTGGGTGGAGCCCCGGCTGCAGCACGGGGTCTTTCTGGGTGAGTCTCCATGTTCTCCCTGTTCCTGCTGGGTTCTCTCTGGTACTCCAGCTTCCTCCACAGTCCAAAGACATCAAGAGGGACCAGGTTAATCCAGACTCTAAATTGACCGTAGGCGTGGCTGGGAGAGCCAATGGTTGTCTGTCTTTATGTGTTGGCCCTGCCATGGACTGGTGACCTGTCCAGGGGGAAGGCTGCTGGGATAGGCTCCACCCCCACCACCATCAACAGGAGAAGAGGGAGAATATGGATGGAAATGTGGGGGTGGAGCCTACACAGTAAGACCCCGTGCTCCAGTCGGGGCTCCAACCACAACCTTCTTGCTGGGGGGCCTCAGTGAGGACCACTGCTCCACCACCATTCTTAAGATAGCGTTCCAAACCTACCAATCCTTTTGTATACAGGAATCTTGGATCGGCTGAGAGGACATTAACACTTCTGCTGGGATCATCAACAAGCTTCTGACGGTGCTGAAAGGTTCCTCTCATCGTCTGGAAAATCAGGGAATTGTTGGTAGTGTGGTTGAGCAAAAACATGGCCTCTTTGCAAGCATCCCCATCAAGCTGCCTTTCAACCCTAACAGGCCGTGGAAAATACAGGCATCCAGAGAAAAGTCAACAGGCGTAGCTGGTTGGAGGTTGGAAGTTTGAGATCCACGATGAATATATCTTTGGACTGTTTTCAGATGCCAAGAAATGTATGCTATGCCACTTGCAGCATCACAGAGGAGTTCCTGTAATTATTAAATTCAATAAAATGTGTTGGCATACTCGGCTCAAGAAAACTAAGAGAATTCAAATGTCCCTGTCTTATACACAACTTATTGTTTTATGTTTTATGAATAACATGCAAAGAGTTGTGACAGTAACACAGCCTTTCTTGGTATCAGGATCCTTGAGGGAAGAGAGAGCAGCGTCACTGTCTTCTCTGACTGCTTGAGCGGGGAGGAGCCTAAGAGGACACATCACATTAGTAACCTAAATTTTGCAGTAATTTGGCATAAATTAATAAAAAAGAATATAAAACACACCCATGATTATCAACCACACAAGCCATCAGTATGTTCATCATTTTCTTCTTGTGGCATCTGTTAGGGTTTCTGCTGTCTGGTCCTCCTGAAGTTCTTCTTTGCCATTGATTTAGAGGTGACGCATTTGAGTTGCTTCTCTGAAGCAGGAGACCAGGAGCATCCCAGAACTATAAAGGAACAGAAAAGATGAGAATTATTTTATTCTGTAGGGTGTAAACTTCTTGTTTCTACCCGTCTGTGTGTCTCACTGACATCTGAGAGAATTGTCAGGACCACGTTGGCTTGTCCAAAATCAACCTCTGTCCTTGATGCATCTTTATATGATGCAACTTGTGCATCAGGTAGCAGCAAAACCTGTCCATGACTGGAAAATAGCCTGTAAAACCGGACTATGCTTTTGAAGTTAGCATTTTCTTGCCTTACAGTTCACGATAAACACATTCATCCACCACTGTATGACCCTAAAATTGTTTAGCAATTAACTCCCACATGAGAGCGTCTGCAGGGATATGGAGAAATCAGTCCACAACATCAAGGAGCTGGCAGAGTTCGGAGAACTGGGGTGTCTTTATGAAAACCATTGTCTCAGCCACGCTGAGGTAAGATAACATGCCTTTTTTGTGGAATGGCAGAAAGTCATACTGTCCTTCACCTTCATCCAGCTTCACACACTTTTGTTGGTTTGACTTCACCTGGACGAGCATTTTGACGGCGACATGCGAGTTAATTTGATGTGGTAAATTAAAAATCACACAGACAAGGACACGCGTGACACTGGCGTGTCTGCATGTTCAGACATGTCTTATGTGGACAATTTGATGTTCAGTTGGTGGAAGGAAAGAAAAACTGTATATAAAAATACTGTATAAATTGTTTTGTACAGTAAAAAATATATAGCTTTGCATTTCAAAGCTGTGAGCTTGCGCATACTTTTTTTTTATATTGTCACTGATAAAGTGGTAGACGGTTTTAGAAACTAACAACAGCTAGCTAAAACATGAGCGCTAGGTATCTGACTTCAGGTAACTGTGGGCTCGTGGATCACCTGGACAAGTTGCGGTTCAGTCTTGACAGAGCATAAGTTATTTCTCTGTGAAAGTTTAATCCTTCACGCTGCAGCTCACAACATCATTTTATAACTGTTTCATTGCGTTTGATTTATTGCACTTAAACAGCATCAGACAGGAAAATGGAGTCAACTTCTCTGTTCATCTCCAAAGGGAAAAATGAAACTTCGTGGGTGGAGCTTGGTGATAATTTCATCTCCAATGAGCTGATGAACATGAGTGTGATCAACACGGTCAAATAACTCCGTCAGTGAACATCAATTAAATCAGAACGTTTTAAATTTACGCTTTGGGAGGAGAAATCAACTCAGGCCGAGTATGTCCTCTGGGTCCCCAGTAGATGGATGGATGGATGGAGAGCTAGATAGATGGATGGGCGCATGGTGGGATGGATGGAGGGAGGGTCCCTGGGTTGGATCTGATGTTTTGACTTTCATCTCCACTTCTGATTAAAGCTTCTTCTGAAGACTCATCGAATCTCCAAATGTGGAATCATCAGAACAGAACGTAGTGGATCCTCTGCAAGGCCTTGGCCACATCGGCTTCAGTGCACAAATGCTCTTGACCTCCACTGTGGTTCTGGAACACATTCTCCTCGATGGTGAGGTAAATCAGAGCCGGTGTGAGCCACCTCCTCCTACATCTACCGATTTACAAGCAGCTGTGTAACCTTGAAGCTCATACTCACAGTGAAGTCCCTGAACTTTGACTGTCAGGAGAGGCTGGCAGGCCAAGCACCCGTCAGAGCCATGCCACTGCTCACAGGCAGAAATGATGTTGACTGCGGCGCATCCCAGAACCATGGCTCTGGATGGAAGCATGTTTGACATCATCATCTGTGTGTGATTTAGGAAGATTCGTCTAGCGGCGGAACGACTGCTGTGTTTAACGAGACCTTGAATCAAAGAAATCTGCTGCTTTTACAAGTCACGAGCAATGGCGGGAAACATGTCGGCGCTTTCTTCTTCTGGGGATTTGGCATAAGGGAGGAATGTGATCTTCCTGCGGTCGTGTTTCCTGGAAGTTCCCTCGACCCTCCAACATCTGGAGCCAGACAGCTGAGAGAAAACACTCGCTGACGAGCCGCAGACCAGTTTGATCCCGTTTCCTGTTTCCAATGTTCCAGTCACTGACTCCCAACATGTGGCCAGCAGCCACCTACTGGGCTGCTACAGTACTGCAGGGTGGTCACATAGAATCAAGTTCCAATCTGGTAATATATATATATATATATATATATATATATATATATATATATATATATATATATATGTATGTAGAGAGAGGGAGAGAGAGCATTAATATTGAGTTGTGATGTATATTTGACATGATGTCAACAGTGTGATGTCACACATGTGATGTCACAGCTTTGGAGCCACAACCAAGCATCTTCATTTCTGTTTCAGGGGAAAATCGTGGGAACGAAGCAAGTTCCAGGGAATCCTGATGTAATGGCTTTCGTCCTCAAATGTTCTGCTGTGGATGCTGTCCAGCTGTGTCCTCTCCCGGGTCTGGCGCTGACAGAACCAGCAGCTTCCTGGCACCAGCAGAACAAACCCAGAATGCACTGGGGGGTGGGGGGTCGTTGTGTGTGATCGTTTACTCTGGCAGAGAAGCCGCGGAGGAAATCCAGCTTGTTTCCATCAGGACCACAGGGAAACCAGTCCAAACGTCCCGCTTGATTAAAATAAGTGGTCTGTGAGCCCCCCCCCCCCCCAAGTTGAGTGGAGCCAAGAGATGGAAATAACCAAGATTGTTCAGAACTCCACAGGACGCCAGCTGGCTGTGAGTCTGAGTCAGGGAGTTTAATTCCCTCTTACTCTCAGAAACAGCCGTTCATTTACTGTTGCACATAAACACACAAACACATACACACACACACGCTCAAAAACACACACACACATATATTGGCATGCACACGCACTCAAAAACAAGCACATGCAAACGCACACACTCAGAGGTACTCACAAACACTCACACACACTAACGCATACACATGAACACACACATCCGTGCACGCGCGCGCGCGCACACACACACACACACACACACATACACACACACACACACATACACACACTTTCTCACCTCAATTGAACCGCCAGCAGCTTCCCAGCTGGAACTCTGGTCTTGAGTCAGGCCGAGTGAACCGGCTGCCGACCACCAGCCATTAACCAGGTCCGGTCTGGTCCGCTGGCAGCATCTGGGCAGCTTGGACATATCCAAACTGATCCATCGTTCAGACCACTGCAAATATTCAACAACACAACATGCCCCTTTCAAACTATTAGTATGTATTAATATTATTATTATTATTATTATTATTATTATGAAGAAGAAGAAGAAGAAGAAGAAGAAAAAGAAGAAGAAAAAGAAGTAGAAGTGATTCAAACCATGAAAATTAAGAAAAAAAATGTGAAAATACTGGAAACCAAATGAAGAAAATAAGCACATTCCATTCTTGAACTTGGGTGTGAGAATGTTTGAACCCCCACCTGTCAGCTGTTGCTCCATCGTTTTTCATTCCTGGGGGGATGCAACATAGCTTTGTCTCATCATCAGTGACGTAGTTGCATTGCCACCTACTGACCTAAAGCAAAACTGCAACTGAGAGCTGCTGGAGAACAGGGAACCTGATGTGTGTGGACAAAATAAAACATTTAACGGAACACACCAAACGTTTACATGATAGTGAGGGTTAGGGTTCGGGCAATAGTTGGTAACATGAGTTAGTAATATTACTTACAATGGTGATGAGTGACGTTTGTTAGTAACATTAGTTACAATGGTGATGAGTGACAGTAACATTAGTTATAATGGTGATGAGTGACATTGTTTAATAACATTAGTTACAATGGTGATGAGTGACAGTGTTTAGTAACATTAGTTCCAATGGTGATGAGTGACGTTTGTTAGTAACATTAGTTACAATGGTGATGAGTGACAGTAACATTAGTTACAATGGTGATGAGTGACAGTGTTTAGTAACATTAGTTACAATGGTGATGAGTGACGTTTGTTAGTAACATTAGTTACAATGGTGATGAGTGAAAGTAACATTAGTTACAATGGTGATGAGTAACATTAGTGAGGAAAATTAGTTACAATGGTGATGAGTGACATTTGTTAGTAACATTAGTTACAATGGTGATGAGTGACATTTTTTAGTAACATTAGTTACGATGGTGATGAGTGACATTGTTTAGTAACATTAGTTATAATGGTGATGAGTGACATTTGTTAGTAACATTAGTTACAATGGTGATGAGTGACATGTGTTAGTAACATTAGTTACAATGGTGATGAGTGACAGTAACATTAGTTATAATGGTGATGAGTGACATTTGTCAGTAACATTAGTTACAATGGTGATGAGTGACAGTAACATTAGTTACAATGGTGATGAATGACATAAGTCAGTAACATTGGTTACAATGGTGATGAGTGACAGTAACATTAGTTACAATGGTGATGAGTGACATTTGTCAGTAACATTAGTTACAATGGTGATGAGTGACATAAGTCAGTAACATTAGTTACAATGGTGATGAGTGACAGTTAGTAACATTAGTTACAATGGTGATGAGTGACAGTAACTTTAGTTACAATGGTGATGAATGACATTGTTTAGTAACATTAGTTACAATGGTGATGAGTGACGTTTTTTAGTAACATTAGTTACAATGGTGATGAGTGACATTTGTTAGTAACATTAGTTACAATGGTGATGAGTGACATGTGTTAGTAACATTAGTTACAATGGTGATGAGTGACAGTAACATTAGTTACAATGGTGATGAGTGACATTTGTCAGTAACATTAGTTACGATGGTGATGAGTGACATAATCAGTAACATTAGTTACAATGGTGATGAGTGACAGTAACATTAGTTACAATGTTGATGAGTGACAGTAACTTTAGTTACAATGGTGATGAGTGACATTTGTCAGTAAAATTAGTTACAATGGTGATGAGTAACATTAGTCAGGAAAATTAGTTACAATGGTGATGAGTGACATTTGTTAGTAACATTAGTTACAATGGTGATGAGTGACATTGTTTAGTGACATTAGTTACAATGGTGATGAGTGACATTTTTTAGTAACATTAGTTACGATGGTGATGAGTGACATTTGTTAGTAACATTAGTTACAATGGTGATGAGTGACATGTGTTAGTAACATTAGTTACAATGGTGATGAGTGACAGTAACATTAGTTATAATGGTGATGAGTGATATTTGTCAGTAACATTAGTTACAATGGTGATGAGTGACAGTAACATTAGTTACAATGGTGATGAGTGACATTTGTCAGTAACATTAGTTACGATGGTGATGAGTGACATAATCAGTAACATTAGTTACAATGGTGATGAGTGACAGTAACATTAGTTACAATGTTGATGAGTGACAGTAACTTTAGTTACAATGGTGATGAGTGACATTTGTCAGTAAAATTAGTTACAATGGTGATGAGTAACATTAGTCAGGAAAATTAGTTACAATGGTGATGAGTGACATTTGTTAGTAACATTAGTTACAATGGTGATGAGTGACATTGTTTAGTGACATTAGTTACAATGGTGATGAGTGACATTTTTTAGTAACATTAGTTACGATGGTGATGAGTGACATTTGTTAGTAACATTAGTTACAATGGTGATGAGTGACATGTGTTAGTAACATTAGTTACAATGGTGATGAGTGACAGTAACATTAGTTATAATGGTGATGTGTGATATTTGTCAGTAACATTAGTTACAATGGTGATGAGTGACAGTAACATTAGTTACAATGGTGATGAATGACATAAGTCAGTAATATTAGTTACAATGGTGATGAGTGACAGTAACATTAGTTACAATGGTGATGAGTGACATTCTTCAGTAACATTAGTTACAATGGTGATGAGTGACATCAGTCAGGAAAATTAGTTACAATGGTGATGAGTGATATTTGTCAGTTACAATAGTTACAATGGTGATGAGTGACATTAGTCAGGAAAATTACTTACAATGGTGATGAGTGACAGTTAGTAACATTAGTTACAATGGTGATGAGTGACAGTAACATTAGTTACAATGGTGATGTGAGTGACAGTAACATTAGTTACAATGGTGATGAGTGACATTTGTTCGTAACATTAGTTACAATGGTGATGAGTGACATTGTTTAGTAACATTAGTTACTATGATGATGAGTGACATTTTTTAGTAACATTAGTTACAATGGTGATGAGTGACATGTGTTAGTAACATTAGTTACAATGTGATGAGTGACAGTAACATTAGTTACAATGGTGATGAATGACATAAGTCAGTAACATTGGTTACAATGGTGATGAGTGACAGTAACATTAGTTACAATGGTGATGAGTGACATTTGTCAGTAACATTAGTTACAATGGTGATGAGTGACATAAGTCAGTAACATTAGTTACAATGGTGATGAGTGACAGTTAGTAACATTAGTTACAATGGTGATGAGTGACAGTAACTTTAGTTACAATGGTGATGAGTGACATTGTTTAGTAACATTAGTTACAATGGTGATGAGTGACGTTTTTTAGTAACATTAGTTACAATGGTGATGAGTGATATTTGTTAGTAACATTAGTTACAATGGTGATGAGTGACATGTGTTAGTAACATTAGTTACAATGGTGATGAGTGACAGTAACATTTGTTACAATGGTGATGAGTGACATTTGTTAGTAACATTAGTTACAATGGTGATGAGTGACATGTGTTAGTAACATTAGTTACAATGGTGATGAGTGACAGTAACATTAGTTACAATGGTGATGAGTGACATTTGTCAGTAACATTAGTTACGATGGTGATGAGTAACATTAGTCAGGAAAATTAGTTACAATGGTGATGAGTGACATTTGTTAGTAACATTAGTTACAATGGTGATGAGTGACATTGTTTAGTAACATTAGTTACAATGGTGATGAGTGACATTTTTTAGTAACATTAGTTACGATGGTGATGAGTGACATTGTTTAGTAACATTAGTTATAATGGTGATGAGTGACATTTGTTAGTAACATTAGTTACAATGGTGATGAGTGACATGTGTTAGTAACATTAGTTACAATGGTGATGAGTGACAGTAACATTAGTTATAATGGTGATGAGTGACATTTGTCAGGAACATTAGTTACAATGGTGATGAGTGACAGTAACATTAGTTACAATGGTGATGAATGACATAAGTCAGTAACATTAGTTACAATGGTGATGAGTGACAGTAACATTAGTTACAATGGTGATGAGTGACATTTGTCAGTAACATTAGTTACAATGGTGATGAGTGACATAAGTCAGTAACATTAGTTACAATGGTGATGAGTGACATTAGTCAGGAAAATTAGTTACAATGGTGATGAGTGATATTTGTCAGTTACATTAGTTACAATGGTGATGAGTGACATTAGTCAGGAAAATTACTTACAATGGTGATGAGTGACAGTTAGTAACATTAGTTACAATGGTGATGAGTGACAGTAACATTAGTTACAATGGTGATGTGAGTGACAGTAACATTAGTTACAATGGTGATGAGTGACATTGTTTAGTAACATTAGTTACTATGGTGATGAGTGACATTTTTTAGTAACATTAGTTACAATGGTGATGAGTGACATGTGTTAGTAACATTAGTTACAATGTGATGAGTGACAGTAACATTAGTTACAATGGTGATGAGTGACATTTGTCAGTAACATTAGTTACAATGGTGATGAGTGACATAAGTCAGTGACATTAGTTACAATGGTGATGAGTGACAGTTAGTAACATTAGTTACAATGGTGATGAGTGACAGTAACATTAGTTACAATGGTGATGTGAGTGACAGTAACATTAGTTACAATGGTGATGAGTGACATTGTTTAGTAACATTAGTTACTATGGTGATGAGTGACATTTTTTAGTAACATTAGTTACAATGGTGATGAGTGACATGTGTTAGTAACATTAGTTACAATGTGATGAGTGACAGTAACATTAGTTACAATGGTGATGAGTGACATTTGTCAGTAACATTAGTTACAATGGTGATGAGTGACATAAGTCAGTGACATTAGTTACAATGGTGATGAGTGACAGTAACATTAGTTACAATGGTGATGAGTGACATTTGTTAGTAACATTAGTTACAAAGGTGATGTGAGTGACATTAGTTAGTAACATTAGTTACAATGGTGATGATTGACAGTTGGTAATATTAATTTCATTGTTGATGAGTGACAGTAACATTAGTTACAATGGTGATGAGTGACATTTGTCAGTAACATTAGTTACAATGGTGATGAGTGACATAATCAGTAACATAAGTTACAATGGTGATGAGTGACAGTAACATTAGTTACAATGTTGATGAGTGACAGTAACTTTAGTTACAATGGTGATGACTGACAGTTGGTAATATTAATTTCAATGGTGATGAGTGACAGTTCATAATATTAATGATGGTAGGGACATTATCTTCATCAGTGACCTTAATTGATTTTGATTCGTGACATTAGTTACATTCGTTATTTACATTAATTTTATTAGTGACAGTAGTTGGTTAGATATTTTTACCTCAATGAATAAGCTCTTGTTCAGTCACATTCTGTAATCATTAGCTTTTTTCTTGTGGAATCACATCTTCTCAGTCAGCTTCTGTTTCGTCACGTCTTGAAAGCCTTAGCTTTCGTTAACTGTATGTTGCAACAGTCTGAATTGTGATTTCTTTTACATGAACGTGCTCTTGCTCTCTTTAAAATCAAAACCATCACCGGCCACAAAGCCAGGACCAGCAGGGGGAGGGTGGAGAGAGCAAATGACCTGAACAAGTTCTTCAACAGGTTCAGCCAGTCCACCTCACACCACCCTCCAATGCCCCCCTCCCCCTCTGCAACAGCCGAGCAGCCTCCTCCTTTCTCTATGGCCCACCGCCCCTCCCCCTCCACAGCAACTGAGCAGCCCCCCTCCACCCCTCCCTCCTGCACCCCCTTCTCACAATCTCCACAACCCCCTCCTTGCTTCACAGCTGACCAGGTGAGAGGAGAAATGAGGAAGCTTTGGCCTCGAAAAGCAGCGGGACCAGACAGAGTGTGTCTGCGGCTCCTCAAGACCTGTGCTGCTGAACTGGGGGAGCCGCTACAACGGGACTTCAACCTGAGTCTGCAGCTCGGGAAAGTGCCCACCCTATGGAAGACGTCATGCATCGTTCCAGTTCCTAAAAAGAACCGGCCCAGCGAGCTGAACGACTTCTGACCGGTGGCACTAACTTCACACCCGATGAAGACTCTGGAGCGGCTCTTCCTCAACCTCCTCAGGCCTCAGGTGCAGCATGCTGAGGACCCTCTACAGTTTGCCTACCGGGGGAAAGTCGGTGTGGAGGACGCCGTCCTCTACCTGCTACACCGAGCCCACTCGTATCTGGACAAGGGGAAAGGCACATTGAGGATCCTCTTCCTGGATTTCTCAAGTGCCTTTAATCCGATCCAGCCCCCAGCACTGCAGGACAAGCTCCTACAAATGCGAGTGGAGCCCGGCCTGATTGCTTGGCTCTCCAGTGACCTCACCGACAGGCCACAGTTCGTCAGACTGAAGGACATCACGTCTGACACTGTGGTCAGCAGCATCGGTGCTCCGCAGGGGACTGGAATGTCCCCTATCCTCTTCACCCTGTACACCGCGGTCTTCTGCTACAACTCTGAACTGTGTCACATCCAGAAGTTCGCAGATGACACAGCCATCATGGGGTGTATCAGGGACAGTGAAGAGGAGGAGTACAGGTGCCTGGTGAGGAACTTTGTTGCCTGGTGCCACAACAACAGCCTGCAGCTCAACACCTCCAAAACTAAGGAGCTGGTCATTGACTTTGGGAGGGACAGACCCAGACCTAGACCAGTTCTGATAGGAACGGAGGAGGTTGAGGTCGTACAGACCTATAAATATCTTGGGCTGTGGCAGGACAACAGGCAGGACTGGACGAGCAACACGAGGCAGCTGTACAAGAAGGCTCAGAGCAGGATGGACTTCCTGAGGAGGCTGAGAGCCTTCAACATCTGCAGGAGGCTCCTGTTTTCTATCAGTCTGTGGTCTTCAGCGTCCTGTCCTACGCTGTGGTGTGCTGGGGGGGAGTGTGACGAAGGCAGACCTCTCCAGGCTGGAGAAGCTGATCAGGCGGGCCAGCTCAGTGGTTGGGATGAAGCTGGACCCTCTGGCAACAGTAGCAGAGAGGAGAACTCTGGACAAACTGCTGGACATCCTGGACAATGTCAGCCACCCTCTGCACACTGTCACCACCAGCCAGAGAAGCCTGTTCAGCCAGAGGCTGCTCCTCCCCAAGTGCAGGACCAACAGACTGAAGAAGTCCTTCATCCCCCGAGCCATCAAACTGTTAAACTCCTCACTGGAGGGGGGGAGGGCCAACAGAAGGACTGGAGGAGAGGGCTGAGCACCAATAACCTCCCTGATAACAACCGGACACTCGTGTGAAGTACAAGAGAATGTATATTATTATTATTATTATTATTATTATTATTATTATTATTACTATTGTTATACTATATTACTATTGTTATACTATATTATTATTATATTATTGTATTATATCATATAATTGTTATAATAGTAACAATTAATATTATCATTATTATTCCTGTTACTATGCACATATACAAATCACATTCAGGCACACACACATGTATATATATATATATATATATATATATATATATATATATATATATATAAAGAAAACAAAGACTATATTTATATACATATACATATACATATACATATACATATATATAGTCTTTGTTTTCTTTTCTTTTCCATACAGTTTTATTAATGTCTATTCTTTTTACCTTTATGGTAACAGTGCCGTGAATGTTTAGGAGATTGCAATTTCCTTGGCGGAACGTCCAAAAGGGATTAATAAAGTATTCTGTCTGTCTGTCTGTCTGTCTTGCCTCCATGTCAGATGGCCCATACCCTACAAGCAGCTGCTATCATTCCTCAGATATGACCAAGTAGAACCTCCAGAAACCAAACAATCTGTTGCAGAACTCAGTTGTGTATTTTTGACTCCTCAAAACTCCATTTGATGATTTGATGAATTTGTTCATTATTTTGCTAATTCTCTTCATTCAGTCTTGCTCTGAGAGGCATCTTGCTACAAGAGCTGTACAATTAAATTCATTAGAATGCAGTCAACCTTTATTTGAACACAGAAACACACTGAGGTCTTGATCTAATTGACAGAGCAGCCAAGTAATAATGATTGTTGGCACAAAGAAATAGACAGAGAGTATCGCATGAACTGGCGGTGAAAGATAGGATAGTAGAAGTTAATATGACAATAAAACTGATGAAAACAAATAAATGCTCTAAAATAAATGGATGAAGTGAATGAGAACAGCTGGAGCTGAAACAAAATGAAGTTTAAAATTTCCCTGAGGAGAAAGATGAGGTCAGGTTCTATGTTTTCCCAGGTGAATCAATAAAAACTGCTCCTCCAGCATTTTATCATCAAAGACAAACATGTCCACACCAAACCAGCGAAGAAACCAAAGTCTGAGAGGAGCCACCATCACTAATCCCCCTCCGATGCTGATGTCCTAAAACAACACAAAACCATGTACAATAAATAAATTCGTTACTCGGTGTAAATATGCTAGCCAGTGCAACACAACAGACTTTCTGTGAGGATCCAGTCAGGGATTCTTCTTTCACATCTTCAATTTTTTAAAAACTTTTTATTTGTTTAGCAGTGTATGAAACATTATCAAAGGAGGTGGGGGGAGGGGGAACAAATAAAAAAGAAAGATGTGAAAAAGAACACGTTGGATCACCATGCTTCCACAGTTTGATCACTTTTCAATGTCAGTGTGATTGTCCTTGTCCTGACGTTTTTATGTATGCAGTCCATTTTTCCCACTTCCAGCAGCATTGATCCTCTTGAGTCCTCATTCTATAAGTCAGTTGTTCCATTGTATGTATTTTGTCCATAACTTTCATCCAGTCTTCCTGTGATGGTGGGTCTATCTTGTACCATTTTCTTGTAATTGCCTTTTTACAGGCTGCTAACATAACTTCATATGTATCTATCATCTTTCAACACAACATCTACCGTAATGACACCACGATATATGATAAATAACAAGATTTGGATACAGTATGGCGGCACAGTGGAGCAGTGGTCCTCACTGTGGCCCCCAGCAAGAAGGTAGTGGGTGGAGCAGTGGTCCTCACTGTGGCCCCCAGCAAGAAGGTTGTGGGTGGAGCCCCGGCTGCAGCACGGGGTCTTTCTGGGTGAGTCTCCATGTTCTCCCTGTTCCTGCTGGGTTCTCTCTGGTACTCCAGCTTCCTCCACAGTCCAAAGACATCAAGAGGGACCAGGTTAATCCAGACTCTAAATTGACCGTAGGCGTGGCTGGGAGAGCCAATGGTTGTCTGTCTCTATGTGTTGGCCCTGCCATGGACTGGTGACCCATCCTGGGTGAACCCTGCCTCTCGCCCGTAGCCGCTGGGATAGGCTTCACCCCCCGCGACCCTTAACAGGAATAAGCGGAAGAAAATGGATGGATGGGTGGATACAGCATAATCCAAAATTTCGCCTATAATTAAATGAACATCTTCCCAAAATTTTGCGATCTTAGGATGGCGCCAGATCACATGTGAATGTTCGCTTTTACATTTCCACAGCTTCTCCAACACGGCTGTGGTAGTGAAGTATGTTTATTCCTAATTTTGGGTGTTTCAAATTACATTTTTCCAGCAATGTAATCTCCAGACACGCGATGATGTTGTTGACTGTTGTGTTTTCCAAATATGTGACCATTCATCATCAGACATGTTCACACCCAGCTCTCTCTGCCACTTCATTTTTACATATATCACCGTGTTCCCTCTTGCCTCCATTATATGCCCATAAATTGTACAGATTATTCTGAATTTCTTTGCGTTGTAGGCTTCAGTTATGGTAGTAACTGAACATAGTTTTGATTATTGAATTTTTGTCCAGATTTACACTGTGTTTAATTTCTTTGTTGAACAAGTTCCTCATCTGCAAATATCTGAAATGGTCTTGATGACTTCAATCATATTTTTTGTTTCATCTCCTGCGAGCTCATGAAATTCCCATTTTTAATTCCAGTACATATCGCTGTTAATCCATTAGGAATCTATTGTTTAAATCTTAGGTCAAGAGAACCAGGGATAAAATCCTTGTCATAAACTAAGCACCAAAGCAGTCTGAGCTTCTCTAGTTTATATTTTTGTACCAGATTAAACCATAATTTTAGCGTAAACTGAGTGACTGTATTCACCCATTTAATTACACTCATTGCTTCTTCTCTGTCTCCAATAAGACTTTGAATTTCTCTTCCTTGTACCGATTTTTTTAATCGTTCCATTTAGCTACATAATCTTTGTTACACCAACAAATTGTATGCCTAATTTGTGCAGCATAAAAATATCCCCTAAAGTTTGGCACTGCCAACCCCCCTTATCCTTTACAATCTGTTGTTTGTTTGTTTGTTTGTTTGTTTGTTTCAAATTTGATTCTCGGTCTATGACCATTCCATATAAACCTTGAAATGATTTTGTCCCACAGTCAGAATTGTTATGTGGGTGTCTCAATGGGTAGTGACTGAAACAGGTAAAGAAGTCGGGATAGAACACCTGGGGGTCCTGGCGGACGCCATTCCTGTTCCAGCGTCGAAGGGTGCAGCACCTAGCTGTGCGGCGGAGGTCAGAGCACGGAGAAGGAGGGGGCGAGGACGCCGAACTTTGAGCTTGGGTGCGACTGAGCTCGGGGTCCCGGTCTCCAACCTGTTCCGATGCCAGGGGTCCTGGCGGGCGCCATTCCTGTCCCAGCGCCGAGGGTCCTGGTGGGCATCACTCCGGTCCCGGTGGTTGACACTCCAGTTCCGATGCTGAGGGTGCTGGCGGGCATCACTCCTGTCCTGGGGGCTGACACACCTGTTCCGGAGCCAAGGGTCCTGGTGGGCGCTACTCCTACTTCGCTGCCGAGTGTCTTGGCCACCGCCACTCCTGTCCTGACTGCCACCACTGCAGCCGTCCCAGCTGCAAGGGTTTCTTCGGACACCGCCCCCACTCTGAGGGTCTAGTTGGATGATCCCTGTCTTGTTTCCCGTTTTACTTTGTAGTAATGTCCTGTCTTCCTTTGCTCCCTCCTGTGATTACCTCACCACCTATGTCTCGTTTGCCTCTGTGTATTTAACCTCCATGTTTCCCTTTGTCTGCATTGGGTCGTTGTCAGTTGTCATTTTTCATTTGTCCTATGTCGCATGTCACATGTCTGCTCAGTCTTGGCAAGCCTCCAGTCTCCCGTCCCAAGTCTCAAGCCTCCAGTCTCCTGTCTCAAGTCTCAAGCTTCCAGTTTCCCGTCCCAAGTCTCAAGCCTCCAGTGTTCCCCTTGTGTTCCCATGTGAGGGTTGTTATCTAATAAATACTAGACCTGTCAGTCGATTAAAAAAAATTATCCGATTAATCGCATGGTGGTCCATAGTTAACTCACGATTAATCACATATTTTTTATCTGCTCTAAATCTACCTTAAACTCATATTTTTCACTTTTCAACATGTCAACATGGGAGTAGGCAAATAGTTGCTTTCTGCAAATGCAGCATGTTTATGAGTGTTGGAGCAACGTACTGTCCAGAAGTATGAACAAAAGTCAAGTCAAGTCAATTTTATTTCTATAGCGCCAAATCACACCAAAAGTTCTCTCCTGACACTTTACAGGTAGAGCAGGTCTTGAACCACACTCCTTCAATGAATTTACACCCAACAATTCTCCATCAACAAGCACATCCTGCAACAGCAGCGACAAAAACCTTCCTTTTAAGAGGCAGGAACATCGAGCAGATCCAGGATCAGTGGGGATGGAGAGAGAGCAGGAGAGCAGGACAGAGACAAAGACAGAGAATGGAGGAAGACAGAGAGACAGAAGGAAAGAGAGGGACAGAGATAAAGAGAGAGAGAGAGAGGAGGAGAGACTGATGGACAGAGACAAAGACAGAGAATGGAGGAGGACAGAGAGACAGAAGGAAAGAGAGGGACAAAGATAAAGAGAGAGAGAAAGGAGGAGAGACTGATGGACAGACGGGGACGTGAGCAGGTGGAGCTACAGGTGGCAGCTGGAGCCTCTTCTAGTCTGGAGCCTCCTCCAGCAGCACCAGGATCTGGGATGAGGGGAGAAGAAGAGGAGTTAGTAACACGTCTGAGGACAGGAGGAGGAGAGAGAAGCCCAGTGCATCATGGAAGATCCCAGCAGTCTGAGCCTAGAGCAGCAGATCTAAGGACCAGCCTAAGCAGTCCTGACTATAAGCCTGATCAACAAGGAGGTCTTAAGTCTGCTCTTAAACCTAGAGAGGGGGTCTGGGTCCTGGACTGAAACTGGGAGACGGTTCCACAGGAGGGGAGCCTGGTAGCTGAAGGCTCTGGCTCCATTCTACTGTTAGAACTCAAGGAACCAGCAGGAACCCTGCATCCTGGGAGTGAAGGGTTCTAGCTGGATCATAGGGGACTAATAGCTCTGTCAGGTATGAAGGAGCCTGATTGTTGAGGACTTTGATGGTAGAAGAAGAATTTTAAATTCTGTTCTGAATCTGACAGGGAGCCATGCAGAGTAGGCAAGGCAAGGCAGTTTTCTTTGTAGCCTTTTTTCCCCATCAGTTTGTCTCCTGGCTTCATGACATCATAACAACATCCTCGGCCCTCAGAGCCTCACATCGACTGAGGAGAAACTCCATAGAAAACCTTGAACAGGGAAAAATGGGAGAAACCTGAGGGTGAGGAGGGGAGGAGGATCCCTCACCAGGAGGGACAGACGGACAGGAGATGTTGGTACAGACAAGAAAACAGTTTATAACACAGAATGGAGGAAACATGGAAATGTTAACAACAGTTGAAGAAGGAAGCTTCTGGAAGGGGAGGCAGGGAGAGCAAGCCAGCTTGATGGGGGACTGGATGGTAGACTGGTTCATGGGAGGGGAGGCAGGGAGAGCGAGCCAGCTTAATGGGGGACTGGATGGTGGACTGGTTCATGGGAGGGGAGGCAGGGAGAGCAAGCCAGCTTGATGGGGGACTGGATGGTAGACTGGTTCATGGGAGGGGAGGCAGGGAGAGCAAGCCAGCTTGATGGGGGACTGGATGGTAGACTGGTTCATGGGAGGAGAGGCAGGGAGAGCAAGCCAGCTTGATGGGGGACTGGATGGTAGACTGGTTCATGGAAGGGGAGGCAGGGAGGGCAAGCCAGCTTGATGGGGGACTGGATGGTAGACTGGTTCATGGGAGGGGAGGCAGGAAGAACAAGCCAGCTTGATGGGGGACTGGATGGTGGACTGGTTCATGGGAGGGGAGGCAGGGAGAGCAAGCCAGCTTGATGGGGGACTGGATGGTAGACTGGTTCATGGAAGGGGAGGCAGGGAGAGCAAGCCAGCTTGATGGGGGACTGGATGGTAGACTGGTTCATGGAAGGGGAGCGCAGGCCGGTGTAACAGTAGGGAATAAGAGGGGGGGTTGATGCAGGTGGCGGTTGGGGCTCTGGTGGATCTGTGGAAACACAGAGAGACTGCGAGACACCAAAGCCAAACTACAAAGTGCAACAAGTAGTGGTAGTGACAGTTCCAAAAATGTGCAGGGAGGAGAGGAGGAGAGAGGAGGAGAGGGGGGAAGGGCTCCATGTAACCTGATGTGTCCCCCAGCAGTCTCAGCCTGTAGCAGCATAGCTATCAATGGTTCAGAGCTACCTGAACCAGTCCTAACTGAAGGCTCTGTCATAGAGGAAGGTCTTAAACCTGGACTTAAACGTAGTTAAAGTGTCTGCCTCTCTGTCTCATGGAGAGATGCTGGTTCCACAGTAGAGGAACCCGGTAACTAAAGGCTCTACCTCCCAGTCTGTTTTAGAGATACTGGGAGTCACTAACAGACCTGCATTCTGGGAGCGGAGTGCTCTGGTGGGACAGTAGGGACTAATGAGCTCTTTCAGAGAGGATGGAGCTTCATCATTGAGCAGAAGCAGTCCAGGAGAGACCTGGTCTCTGCTACCAGTTCTAGTCAACACGCGGCAGCAGCGTTCTGGACCAGCTGGAGAGTCTTTAGGGACTTATTAGTCCAGCCTGGTAGGAGGGAGGTGCAGTAATCCAGCCTGGAAGTGACAAAAGCAGGGAATAGTTTTTCTGCATGCTCAATCCTCCTCCAAAACAAAAGATGCACAGGGTAAAAAAAAAAAATTATAAGCTCAAGCCCAACAAATATAATAGTAATGATTACTAGTACTAACTGAAGTACTTGAACTATCAAGCCATTAACACAAAAGGATGACCCTGATGCACTGCATCAAACTGACACAGAATAAATTAAATTAAATAAAAACAATTAATAAAGTGCGCATTAAATAGGTGGGCAGTGCAACACAGAACAGGACTCCAATGATGTGGTGGGGGTGTCGTGGGTGGTGGACGCCTCCAATGGGCTCCGTCGTGCCAAACAATCCAGCGTGGAGCGGAGGGCTCTCTGCCTCAGCTGTGTGCTTCGCGGTGACACTGAAGACTGCTGTACTCCGGTGGAAACTAAATCCAGCTTTTAAGTGAACACACATCACTTTTTCCTGTCTGCCGTCTGGCAGGGCTTTGAAGTTGAACCGTCCATTTAAAACTGACGTGTTCTTTTCCATGTTCCTCCAACCTTAACGCTCCTCTGCTCTCAGGTTTTGGTTTTTACTGTTGTCATTTTTTGGGGTTTTTTGTTTACAAGCAGCAACCGGCTGCATCTCGCGTGTGTGACGAGTGGTGCGTTCACTTCTGGTTATCCACGAACTACGGCATGGCCAAAGGGTCAAAAAGCACGTGCGCATTAATCACGATAAAAAAAATTATCGGCAATAAAAGGACGTTGGGTTGATTCGTTAATAACGTGTTAACACTGACACCTACAATAAATAGCCCTTTTGTTAACCCTCCTTGTCCCTGTCTGCACCTGGGTCAATTCCTCGCCGCCACATTGTGACATTTTGTTGCTCTCCAGTTCAGATTTTGTTTTCTTGTATGATTTTGGATGGGGCGTAGTTGAATGCTAGAATCTGTGTTTTGGTCAAATTCAGGTTGTATGCAGAACACAAGCCAAATGTCTCT
Organism: Aulostomus chinensis; assembly: GCF_037954235.1. NCBI lineage: Eukaryota > Metazoa > Chordata > Actinopteri > Syngnathiformes > Aulostomidae > Aulostomus > Aulostomus chinensis. Next base: position 36,060,131 of record NC_141321.1, on the reverse strand, counting down.
ACACATTCTCAATTATTGTTCAAATGTACCTTTTCCTCTCACACATAAACACACACACACAGGTGCGCACCATTTAAAAAAAAAATTTATTCATATGCTGTATGAATCATCAGTATGTATCAAACATGGTCTGTTCCACCTGGCAAATAGCAGGCTTGCTAAACCTGCTCCAGATGAAAGCTGCCCTCAGTGCGATCCAGGCCCCCTTAGCTGTATATTTTAGGCCTGCCTGAAGCTGCCAGGCTCCTGCAGGAAGGTATTTGGCACCCTTGCGAGACTGTGGGACATATAAGTTCCACAGAACCCTGTGACAGTCCTGTTTGGTGAGCAGGTTATCCTGTTCAGATGGAGGAGACTTCGTTCCTCAAGGACTGAGCTCAGGTTTGTAGTTTGAGGCTCCGTTAAAAGGTTAATTGTGGTCTGGCCTACATTCCGCGAGTAAGTATAAACAGCTGAGTATAAGTCTTTCACAATTATTTTGCTGTTGTTGCATATGTTGCATTATAACTAGTGTCAATTTTTCTATTCATGTCCCTTGTCATTATTTTGGATTATCTTTGAGTTTAAAGGAATCTAAATCAGTTTGTGCTGTATATGAGTGTTGGGAAATATGTGCAGTGTCTTGCAGTGTTGAGTGTGAGAAAATGCAATAAAAATCCATCCCTCTATCCCTCCATCCATCCATGTTCTCCCTCTTCTCCTGTTCAGGGTGGTGGGGGTGGAGCCTATCCCAGCAGCCTTCCCCCTGGACAGGTCACCAGTCCATGGCAGGGCCAACACATAGAGACAGACAGAAGGTTGTGGGTGGAGCCCCGGCTGCAGCACGGGGTCTTTCTGGGTGAGTCTCCATGTTCTCCCTGTTCCTGCTGGGTTCTCTCTGGTACTCCAGCTTCCTCCACAGTCCAAAGACATCAAGAGGGACCAGGTTAATCCAGACTCTAAATTGACCGTAGGCGTGGCTGGGAGAGCCAATGGTTGTCTGTCTCTATGTGTTGGCCCTGCCATGGACTGGTGACCTGTCCAGGGGGAAGGCTGCTGGGATAGGCTCCACCCCCACCACCCTCAGCAGGAGGAGAGGGAGAACATGGAGGGATGGATGGATGATGAATGGATGGATGATGGATGGATGAATGGATGGGTGATGGATGAATGGATGGATGTTGATACACAGCCCGCCCATGGCCTCATGTACCACTGCAAGGATCTTTAGTCATTTTCATTCATCTTTCAAGAACCCAGAGTATTTTATGTTATAATTATGAAAAATCTTAAAATATCAGAAGAAAGACCGAAGCCTCAATCTTCATTTGATGAATGTTTCCTTGTAAGTGCATCCATCGTTGTTTGTCAGCACTAGAAGGAGCGTGGGTTTCATCAAAAAAATCATTTTTACACAAAAAAACCTGATTAATCACAGTTTTGTAATACAAGTGATTTTCAAGCATTGAATCATTTTTATATTTGTATTTGTTATTTTAGATTGTTTTTCTTCACTCATGATTACTTTGATTGTATATTATAAAAAATAAGCAATATTAATGGGCCTGGTGGGCCTGCAAGCCCTCTGTAGACCACCAGAGCATTGTCCTCCCCCTGAGGGGGCCCCTGGAGAACTGCCACATCCGTCTTTCAGCATCTGGAGGTTCTTCCCTTGTTTTCAGACCTTGACATGCTGTATCCTGTCAAAAGGTGAACAAACACACCCCCTACTGCCTGACATTGGTAACAGCAACTACCAGAAAAACTCAATCAATGTGACAAGAATTAACTACGATGAGACGACAGAGAGCCCTTCTATTCACTAGACCGTGTTACCGTCGACACTAACGTTAACTACCATGAGACGACAGAAACTCAATGTCAACTGGACGCCAGTTATCAGTAACTATGATTGTCGATATGCAGCAGAAGTGCCTGGACCAGCGCTTGCATAGCTCGACTCTTTGCCCTTGAAACTGTGCTTTTTGAAATGAGTTCTGTTGGTTTGGTTGGTTTGTTCTGAGACGTGTTTCAGGTTGAGGACCACCTGATCTCTCGTCTCTCCTCGTGCCATCACCAGTTCTGGTTTTCGTCAGGAAAGGAAGGTCATGCAGTGACTCAGTATAAAAGATGTCAAACTGGCTAAAAGTCCAGATGAGACTCATCCAGGTCTTCAATAGGACGGCGAGGCACTGTGTTGAGGTGGGACTCGGAGGATCAGGAGGGTCAGAGTGGGATATCTTCCTGGCAGGATCTCAGCTGCTGTTGTCATGGTGATGTTTCATATTCGTATGTGGAAGTTACTGCAGACAGAAGACAACAAGACAACTAAAACTGATGCTTCAATCGTGTGGTTGAACCTCATGTGCGAGGCGTACCTCAGGAAGTCGGGAGCCTTGGAGATCATGTTCTCGAAGTCTGCGAAGGACAGCTTGTTGTCTCCGTCCAGGTCGGCCTCCTCCATGGCTTTGTCACACACCAGTGTCTCCTCGTCTGCTGTCAGCTCCCCTTTGGTCAGCTTGTTCAGGGTTTTCTCGAGGTCGGCCTTGCAGATGAAGTTGTCCCTGTTGAAGTCTGGAGCAGAATCAGAACCAGAACGGTTCCCAAAAACAAGACCAAATAACTGAAACATCTGTCTCTAAACTTTAACACTCTTCGCTGTTCATGATGAGACAACATCAAACATGAAGGAAGCTAAATGGATCATAGACAATGATCAGTGTTTCTTTGTAGCTCATGTAACTACACATAAAAGCAGTGTGTTTCCATGGCAACTCCAACATGATTAACAGGATTTTTACATCAAAATTCATAATTTGACCCTTACTTCAAGAATGAGGTTTTTTTTTAGGTTTGTGGGGGTTGTTCACTTTCCAAAAAACAACAATGTAAAGATGAAAACATGATTTTGGGCACATTTTCAGAAAGGTTGATTTGTAGATTTGAAGGTGTTGACAGAGGAGAACGTCTGCAGGTTCTTCAGTGGAACCAGAGATTTTACCATAGATCTTGAAGGCATAAACGGTCTTCAGCTCTCGGGGGGAAGTTTCACACAGAGCAGAAAACATGTCCACGAAGTCATTGAAGCTTAGATTCCCTTGTCCGTCCTCCGAGAACGTCTCCACAATTTGGTCTCTGAACGGGTTCTCCTGTTGGGGCAACTTCAGTTTAGAAGGGAACAAACAGGCACGGCATTTTTCAGTAACTGTGAGCAGAACCCAACAAGCTTTAAAGGAGTCCTGCACCGATGAGCTTGTGCGTCTTGCCCTGCAGACCCACTTTGTTCCTCTGGCGGCGATGGTGAGTCCTGCTATTTAGTGGCCTCAGTAAAAACGCTCCATCCTCAGGAGTGCGTCTGTCTTTGTCACTGATGATGAGTCACGCTGCTGTCAAACATTCTCGCTCTGTTAGAACTGTTCTGATCTTTGCTAGCTCTACTTGCTTTGCTCGCCAGAGCAGCTGGTCAAAACCAACGCCATCTTGTCTAAAATGCTGTATGTTTTTGGCTTGACCACGCCACACTTTAGCCTTAACCTGAAACTATACAGCAGTAGAGTCAAGTCACGAGGAGCGACACACGCCATCTCACACAGTGACTTTATTCTCATGAAAACTGAGACTAAACTTATCCTAAACGCCAGATGGCAGTGAGGCCCCTCCCACCTTCAGCTCCGGCATGTTGACGATCAAGCTGAGAGGAACTTTGACGTCAGGGTTGTTGGTGTAATCCAGCGGCACCAGATGAGGTGCCAACTCTCGATATCGACCATGTAACCTGCAACACAGCAGAGGACACGCCCCTATTCATCAAGAATCACTAAACAACAGTCCACATGATCAATATGATAATCAATATGGTTTTCTTGTAGGGTTATGGTCATTAATCGCAGATAACTTGTTTGTTCTTGCTGGCCAAGGAGGTCCACAGAGAAGAAGGAGCTTGGTGATCAAAGATCAGGGAGGTTTTGGAGGACATGAAAAGCTCTCCAGACGTGAGTATGAGGAGACGCAGTACCAGCGCACTACCAACGCAGTACCAACGCAATACCATCACAGTACCAACGTAGTACCAACACAGTACCAGCACACTACCAATGTACTACCAACACAGTACCAACGCAATACCAACACAGTACCAGCGCACTACCAATGCAGTACCAACACAATACCAGCACAGTACCAACGCACTACCAACGTAGTACCAACACAGTACCAGCGCACTACCAATGCACTACCAACACAGTACCAACGCAATACCAACACAGTACCAGTGCACTACCAACACAGTACCAACGCAATACCAACACAGTACCAGCGCACTACCAACATAGTACCAACACGGTACCAACGCAATACCAACACAGTACCAGCGCACTACCAACGTAGTACCAATGCAATACCAACGTAGTACCAACGCAGTACCAGCGCACTACCAACACAGTACCAACGCAATACCAACACAGTACCAGCGCACTACCAACACAGTACCAACACAATACCAACACAGTACCAGCGTATTACCAACATAGTACCAACACGGTACCAACGCAATACCAACACAGTACCAGCGCACTACCAATGCAGTACCAACGCAATACCAGCACAGTACCAACACACTACCAACGTAGTACCAACACAGTACCAGCGCACTACCAATGCACTACCAACACAGTACCAACGCAATACCAACACAGTACCAGCGCACTGCCAACGTAGTACCGACACAGTACCAACGCAGTACCAGCGCACTACCAACGCAGTACCAACACAGTACCAACGCAATACCAACACAGTACCAGCGCACTACCAAAGTAGTACCAACACAGTGCCAGCGCACTACCAACACAGTACCAACACAATACCAACACATTACCAGCGCACTACCAATGCACTACCAACACAGTACCAAAGCAATACCAACACAGTCCCAGTGTACTACCTACACAGTACCAAAGCAATACCAACACAGTACCAGCGCACTACCTACGTACCAACACAGTACCAGCACACTACCAACACCGTACCAGTGCACTACCTACACAGTACCATTGCACTACCTACACAGTACCAACGCAGTACCAACATAGTACCAACACAGTAACAAGGAGCATGTTAACATTTGAATGTGTCCGTGTGTTTCAAACTTTCAGCAGTAAAACAGACACTTTCGTCAAGGTCACGCGAGAACATGTTCACGTGGTCACACGTGGTCTGACTGACCCCTTCTTCAGCTCTGAGGACTGAAGGATACTCACCGCAGGATCTCTTTCCGCGTGAAGAAGCTGCAGTCCTGCAAGACAGACAAACACGTTAGTCAGAGAAGCCATGATGATGATGATGATGTCACAGCATCAGTCAGGATGCGGAGCTGGAGCTCAGCCAATCAGCGAGGGAGGAGCGAACCTTCTGGAATCTAATGACATCTGTGATGATGAGCATCATGTCACTCACGGAGCTTCGCGAAGCCACACCAGTACCCCCCCCCCCCCCCCCCCACACACACACACACACACACACGAAAATGCTGGCGTATCTGCGCGATAGTCCGGTTGAGCCGTCACCTGATACGCCTCCAGCTGCTCCTCGGTGAAGGTCGTCTGCTTGTTGCCCATCCTGGAGCCGCATCCCACCAGCGGGTGCGTTCACACCTCGGATCCGGCTCTGACGCGCCTCCTCCGGCTTGCAGCTGCGTTCAGAGAGCAGCCGGCGGAGGACGCGTGCTGCCTTCAGGAGCGGCTCGGTAACCTGGAGGTCGGCGAGCTGAGGAGCAGGACGCTCGTGACGACGCCCGCTCAATAACATACACTCCTGCGTGTTACTGGCTTTTATTTAAAGGAGAGCAGAAGGATGAAAAACTAAGGTCCTCTACAATAAAGATGACGCAATCATCTGTGGGCGTGGCCACCACAACCCCGCCCCCAAATTAAAGTTCTCCTGTGAATATATTAATTTTCAGTAAACATATTGCATGGGAACACAACATTTCATCAACATAGAAAAATGCATCATCCATCCAATTGGTTCTCTGTGTAATGACATCACGTGTCTGATAGTAAATTGCAAGGCAAGGCAGTTTTCTTTGTAGCCTGTTTTCCCCACCAGTTTGTCTCCAGGCTTCATGGCATCATAACAACATCCTCTGCCCTCAGAGCCTCACATCGACTGAGGAGAAACTCCATAGAAAACCTTTAACAGGGAAAAATGGGAGAAACCTCAGGGTGAGGAGGGGAGGAGGATCCCTCACCAGGAGGGACAGACGTGCAGGAGATGTTGGTACAGACAAGAAAACAGTTTATAACACAGAATGGAGGAAACATGGAAATGTTAATAACAGTTGAAGAAGGAAGCTTCTGGAAGGGGAGGCAGGGAGAGCAAGCCAGCTTGATGGGGGACTGGATGGTAGACTGGTTCATGGGAGGGGAGGCAGGGAGAGCGAGCCAGCTTGATGGGGGACTGGATGGTAGACTGGTTCATGGGAGGGGAGGCAGGGGGAGCAAGTCAGCTTGATGGGGGACTGGATGGTAGACTGGTTCATGGGAGGGGAGGCAGGGAGAGCGAGCCAGCTTGATGGGGGACTGGATGGTAGACTGGTTCATGGAAGGGGAGGCAGGGAGAGCAAGCCAGCTTGATGGGGGACTGGATGGTAGACTGGTTCATGGGAGGGGAGGCAGGGGGAGCAAGCCAGCTTGATGGAGGACTGGATGGTAGACTGGTTCATGGGAGGGGAGGCAGGGAGAGCGAGCCAGCTTGATGGGGGACTGGATGGTAGACTGGTTCATGGAAGGGGAGGCAGGGAGAGCAAGCCAGCTTGATGGGGGACTGGATGGTAGACTGGTTCATGGAAGGGGAGGCAGGGGGAGCAAGTCAGCTTGATGGGGGACTGGATGGTAGACTGGTTCATGGGAGGGGAGGCAGGGAGAGCAAGCCAGCTTGATGGGGGACTGGATGGTAGACTGGTTCTATCTATCTATCTATCATCTATCTATCTATCATCTATTTATCTATCATCTATCTATCATCTATCTATCTATCATCTATCTATCTATCATCTATCTATCATCTATCTATCTATCTATCCATCTATCTATCATCTATCTATCATCTATCTATCTATCATCTATCTATCTATCAATCTATCTATCAATCTATCATCTATCTATCTATCTATCTATCTATCATCTATCTATCTATCAATCTATCATCCATCTATCTATCTATCAATCTATCATCCATCTATCTATCTATCAATCTATCATCTATCTATCTATCAATCTATCATCAATCTATCATCCATCTATCGATCTATCAATCTATCATCCATCTATCTATCTATCAATCTATCATCTATCTATCTATCAGTCTATCTATCTATCTATCATCCATCTATCTATATATCTATCATCTATCTATCTATCTATCTATCTATCAATCTATCATCTATCTATCTATCTGTCAATCTATCTATCAACCTATCTATCAATCTATCAATCTATTCAGATTCAGATAACTTTATTTATCCCCGAGGGGCAATCAAAGATCACAACTCAAAGCCTGATACAACGATCACAAGCCGTCACAATTATTACAGATTGAAAGTAACAATGCTACACTTCAGAAACTTAACAACAGCACATATACATTTGTTGTGTATGTACGCTAAACTTGAGCAGTCCGTTGACCCAATGGAGGCAAGTGAGAGTGAGGCGTCGCAGCAAGAGCCGTGCCAACCAAGCCCGGGCGGGGCAGGCTGCAGTCAACAGGCGCTGCCACCCCAAGGGAGGTGGAGAGGGCAGAGGAGGGGGTCAGGAACACACGGGGGAGGGGGGGATAGTACGTGCCATTTGTGTCACCAAGGCAGAAGGAGTTCTCCTGGAGGATAAACAGTGGGCAGATGACCTTCAGTAGCCGATGAGGTTGCTGTGTTTGGGTTTGGGCAGAGGAGCACACATTCCAATCCGTCTTCTCTTTCAGTCCAATCCAAATTGTAAGTTAAAATTTTCTGGTCTTCAACATCACTCTCCCCTTCGCAAAGCGGCCAACTGCTCTGAGATGGTTTCCATCCTGCGTTTCAGTTCAAGAGTCAGTTGTTGCCCCGCTTTGCCAGCCTCAATAATTGCGTTGTAAATGACGGTCAGTTGTGAAGGTCCAGATCTGGTGGCAGCCGTCGTCCTGCCAATTTTTTGTGGTATGTGAGGGCACCTCCAAGTCCGAGGAGGAGAAGCCCCACAACCATGAACCCAAATAAGTAGAGATCCTCGATGTCCTCCACGGAGGGAGGCGTCAAGCACGCGATACGCCATCTCCCCCAGGAATCGAAGACGTAGCCCGCAGGGTCGGTTCCATGCGGACAGGCAGGTTCCTCCGGTCCTGATTTCCTTGTCGAAAAAATGGTGTCAATAGTGTTGAGAGACCAGCTGATCAATTCCATGATGAGTTTTAGGTAGAGAGCTCACAGCTGCGTTGGATAGGAGTTGAGACAAAGAATGAGACAGACAGAAAAGAAGAGGAGGAGTGAGGAGGAGTGCGACTGCTCTGGCCGAGTCCCAACCCAGAAACTATCTAACATCTATCTATCTATCTATCTATCTATCATCTATCTATCAATCTATCTATCTATCTATCATCTATCTATCTATCATCTATCTATCAATCTATCATCTATCATCTGTCTATCTATCATCTATCTATCTATCTATCTATCATCTATCTATCATCTATCATCTATCTATCTATCTATCAATCTATCTATCATCTATCTATCAATCTATCATCTATCATCTGTCTATCTATCATCTATCTATCTATCTATCATCTATCTATCTATCTATCAATCTATCATATATCTATCTATCTATCATCTATCTATCTATCTATCTATCATCTATCTATCTATCATCTATCTATCTATCATCGATCTATCTATCTATCATCTATCTATCTATCTATCAATCTATCATCTATCTATCTATCTATCATCTATCTATCTATCTATCTATCTATCTATCATCTATCATCTATCTATCTATCTATAAATCTATCATCTATCTATCTATCTATCATCTATCTATCATCTATCTATCTATCTATCATCATCTATCTATCATCTATCATCTATCTATCTATCTATCATCTATCTATCTATCTATCATCTACCTATCCATCTATCTATCTATCAATCTATCATCTATCTATAATCTATCATCTATCTATCTATCATCTATCTATCATCTATCATCTATCTATCATCTATCTATCATCTATCATCTATCGATCCATCTATCTATCTATCATCAATCATCTATCTATTATCTATCTATCTAACTATCATCTATCTATCATCTATCTATCTATCATCTATCTATCATCTATCATCTATCTATCATCTATCTATCATCTATCATCTATCTATCCATCTATCTATCTATCAATCTATCATCTATCCATCCATCTATCATCTATCTATCCATCCATCTATCTATCATCTATCATCTATCTATCTATCTATCATCTATCTATCATCTATCTATCATCTATCTATCTATCTATCAATCTATCTATCATCTATCTATCAATCTATCTATCTATCTATCATCTATCGATCTATCTATCATCTATCTATCAATCTATCATCTATCTATCTATCTATAATCTATCTATCTATCTATCTATCATCTATCTATCTATCTATCAATCTATCATCTATCTATCTATCTATCATCTATCTATCTATCTATCATCATCTATCTATCATCTATCATCTATCTATCATCTATCTATCTATCTATCATCTATCTATCATCTATCATCTATCTATCATCTATTTATCTAACTATCATCTATCTATCATCTATCTATCTATCATCTATCTATCATCTATCATCTATCTATCATCTATCTATCATCTATCATCTATCTATCATCTATCTATCTATCGATCTATCATCTACCTATCCATCTATCTATCTATCAATCTATCATCTATCCATCCATCTATCATCTATCTACCCATCCATCTATCTATCTATCTATCTATCTATCTATCTATCTATCTATCTATCTATCTATCTATCTATCTATCATCTATCTATCTATCTATCATCTATCTATCATCTATCCATCTATCTATCTATCTATCTATCTATCTATCTATCTATCTATCTATCAATCTATCTATCTATCTATCCATCTATCTATCTATCTATCTATCTATCTATCTATCTATCATCTATCATCTATCTATCCATCTATCATCTACCTATCCATCTATCTATCTATCAATCTATCATCAATCCATCTATCTTTCATCTATCTATCTATCTATCTATCATCTATCTATCTATCTATCATCTATCTATCTATCATCTATCTATCATCTATCATCTATCTATCATCTATCATCTATCTATCATCTATCTATCCATCATCTATCTATCTATCATCTATCAATCTATCATCTATCTATCATCTATCATCCATCTATCATCTATTATCTATCTATCTATCATCTATCTATCATCTATCTATCTCTCATCTATCTATCTATCATCTATCTTTCTATCATCTATTTATCTATCATCTATCTATCTATCTATCATCTATCTATCTATCTATCTATCATCTATCTTTCATCTATCTATCTCTCATCTATCTATCTATCATCTATCTATCTATCATCTATCTATCTATCTATCATCTATCTATCTATCTATCATCTATCTATCTATCTATCTATCATCTATCTATCATCTATCCATCTATCTATCTATCTATCTATCTATCTATCTATCTATCTATCTATCCATCTATCTATCTATCTATCTATCTATCTATCTATCTATCTATCTATCTATCTATCTATCATCTATCATCTATCTATCTATCTATCTATCATCTATCCATCTATCATCTACCTATCCATCTATCTATCTATCAATCTATCATCCATCCATCTATCTTTCATCTATCTATCTATCTATCTATCTATCTATCATCTATCTATCTATCTATCTATCATCTATCTATCTATCATCTATCTATCCATCTATCATCTATCTATCATCTATCATCTATCTATCATCTATCTATCCATCATCTATCTATCTATCATCTATCAATCTATCATCTATCTATCATCTATCATCCATCTATCATCTATTATCTATCTATCTATCATCTATCTATCATCTATCTATCTCTCATCTATCTATCTATTATCTATCTATCTATCATCTATCTATCATCTATCTATCTCTCATCTATCTATCTATCATCTATTTATCTATCATCTATCTATCTATCATCTTTCTATCTATCTATCATCTATCCATCTATCTATCATCTATCTATCATCTATCTATCATCTGTTTATCATCTATCTATCTATCATCTATCTATCATCTATCTATCTATCATCCATCTATCTATCAACCATCTATCATCTATCTATCATCTATCTATCTATCTATCCATCTATCAATCATCTATCTATCATCTATCTATCATCTATTATCTATCTATCTATCATCTATCTATCATTTATCTATCATCTATCTATCTATCATCTATCTTTCATCTATCTATCTCTCATCTATCTATCTATCATCTATCTATCTATCATCTATCTATCTTTCTATCATCTATTTATCTATCATCTATCTATCTATCTATCATCTATCTATCTATCTATCATCTATCTATCTATCATCTATCTATCTATCATATATCTATCTATTTATCTATCATCTATCTATCTATCATCTTTCTATCTATCTATCATCTATCCATCTATCTATCATCTATCTATCATCCATCTATCTATCATCCATCTATCATCTATCTATCCATCTATCTATCATCTATCTATCATCTATCTATCTATCCATCTATCTATCATCCATCTATCATCTATATATCATCTATCTATCATCTATCTATCTATCTATCAATCATCTATCTATCATCTATCTATCATCTATTATCTATCTATCTATCATCTATCTATCATTTATCGATCATCTATCTATCATCTATCTATCTATCATCTACCTATCTATCATCTATCTATCTTTCTATCATCTATTTATCTATCATCTATCTATCTATCTATCATCTATCTATTTATCTATCTATCAATCATCTATCTATCATCTATCTATCATCTATTATCTATCTATCTATCATCTATCTATCATCCATCTATCATCTATCTATCATTTATCTATCATCTATCTATCTATCATCTATCTTTCATCTATCTATCTCTCATCTATCTATCTATCATCTATCTATCTATCATCTATCTATCTTTCTATCATCTATTTATCTATCATCTATCTATCTATCTATCATCTATCTATCTATCTATCATCTATCTATCTATCATCTATCTATCTATCATATATCTATCTATTTATCTATCATCTATCTATCTATCATCTTTCTATCTATCTATCATCTATCCATCTATCTATCATCTATCTATCATCCATCTATCTATCATCCATCTATCATCTATCTATCCATCTATCTATCATCTATCTATCATCTATCTATCTATCCATCTATCTATCATCCATCTATCATCTATATATCATCTATCTATCATCTATCTATCTATCTATCAATCATCTATCTATCATCTATCTATCATCTATTATCTATCTATCTATCATCTATCTATCATTTATCGATCATCTATCTATCATCTATCTATCTATCATCTACCTATCTATCATCTATCTATCTTTCTATCATCTATTTATCTATCATCTATCTATCTATCTATCATCTATCTATTTATCTATCTATCAATCATCTATCTATCATCTATCTATCATCTATTATCTATCTATCTATCATCTATCTATCATCCATCTATCATCTATATATCATCTATCTATCATCTATCTATCTATCTATCTATCAATCATCTATCTATCATCTATCTATCATCTATTATCTATCTATCTATCATCTATCTATCATTTATCGATCATCTATCTATCTCTCATCTATCTATCTATCATCTTTCTATCTTTCTATCATCTATTTATCTATCATCTATCTATCTATCTATCATCTATCTATCTATCTATCATCTATCTATCTATCTATCTATCATCTATCTGTCTATCATCCATCTATCTATCATCCATCTATCATCTATCTATCATCTATCTATCATCCATCTATCATCTATCTATCATCTAGATATCTATCTATCATCTATCTATCTATCTGTCATCTATCCATCTATCTATCATCTTTCTATCTATCTATTTATCTTTCATCTATCTATCTATCCATTTATCTATCATCTATCTATCTCTCTATCTATCATCTATTTATCTATCCATCTATCTGTCATCTATCTATCTATCATCTATCTATCATCTATCTATCTATCATCTATCTATCTATCTATCATCTATCCATCTTTCTATCATCTTTCTATCTATCTATCTATCTATCATCTATCTATCATCTATCTATCTATCCATATATCTATCATCTATCTATCTCTCTATCTATCATCTATTTATCTATCCATCTATCTATCATCTATCTATCTATCATCTATCTATCATATATCTATCTTTCATCTATCTATCATCTATCTATCTTTCATCTATCTATCATCCATCATCTATCTATCTATCATCTATCTATCTATCCATCTATCCATCTATCTATCTATCTATCTATCTATCTGTCTTTCTGTCTATCTATCTATCTATCTATCATCTATCTCTCTATCTATCTATCATCTATCTATCTATCATCTATCTATCTATTTATCTATCATCTATCTATCTATCATCTTTCTATCTATCTATCATCTATCCATCTATCTATCATCTATCTATCATCTATCTATCATCTGTTTATCATCTATCTATCATCTATCTATCTATCATCTATCTATCATCTATTATCTATCATCTATCTATCTTTCTATCATCTATCTTTCTATCATCTATCTATCATCTATCTATCTATCATCAATCTATCATCTATCTATCTATCACCTATCTATCCATCATCTATCTATCTATCTATCATCTATCTATCTATCATCTATCTATCTATCTATCATCTATCTATCATCTATCTATCTATCATCTATCTATCTATCTATCATCTATCCATCTATCTATCTATCATGTATCTATCTATCTGTCATCTATACATCTATCTATCATCTTTCTATCTATCTATCTATCTATCTATCATCTACCTATCTATCCATATATCTATCATCTATCTATCTCTCTATCTATCATCTATTTATCTATCCATCTATCTGTCATCTATCTATCTATCATCTATCTATCATCTATCTATCTATCATCTAGCTTTCTGTCTATCATCTATCTATCTATCTATCATCTATCCATCTTTCTATCATCTTTCTATCTATCTATCTATCATCTATCTATCATCTATCTATCTATCCATATATCTATCATCTATCTATCTCTCTATCTATCATCTATTTATCTATCCATCTATCTATCATCTATCTATCTATCATCTATCTATCATATATCTATCTTTCATCTATCTATCATCTATCTATCTATCATCCATCTATCATCTATCTATCTATCTATCTATCTATCTATATGTCTTTCTGTCTATCTATCTATCTATCTATATATCTATCATCTATGTATCTATCTTCTATCTATCATCTATCTATCTCTCATCTATCTATCTATCATCTATCTTTCTATCATCTCTCTATCTATCTATCATCTATCTATCTATCATCTATCTATCTATCTATCTATCATCAATCCATCTTTCTATCATCTATTTATCTATCCATCTATCTATCATCTATCTATCTATCATCTATCTATCATATATCTATCTTTCATCTATCTATCATCTATCTATCTATCATCTATCTATCATCCATCATCTATCTATCTATCATCTATCTATCTATCCATCTATCCATCTATCTATCATCTATCTATCTATCTGTCTTTCTGTCTATCTATCTATCTATCTATCATCTATCTATCTATCATCTATCTATCTATATATCTATCATCTATGTATCTATCTTCTATCTATCATCTATCTATCTCTCATCTATCTATCTATCATCTATCTTTCTATCATCTCTCTATCTATCTATCATCTATCGATCATCTATCTATCTATCTATCTATCATCTATCTATCTATCATCTATCTATCATTTATCTATCATCTATCTATCTATCTATCATCTATCTATCTATCATCCATCTATCTATCATCCATCTATCATCTGTCTATCATCTATCTATCATCCATCTATCATCTATCTATCATCTATCTTTCATCTATCTATCTATCTATCAATCTTCTATCTATCATCTATCTATCATCTATTATCTATCTATCTATTATCTATCCATCTATCTATCCATCTATCTTTCTATCATCTATCTGTCATCTATCATCTATCTATCTATCTGTCTGTCCATCTATCTATCATCTATCAATCTAACATCTGTCTATCATCTATCTATCTATCATCTATGTATCTATCCATCTATCTATCATCTATCTATCTATCTATCTATCATCTATCTATCATCTATCTATCTATCTATCATCATCTATCTATCATCTATCATCTATCTATCTATCTATCTATCTATCATCTATCTATCATCTATCATCTATCTATCATCTATCTATCTAACTATCATCTATCTATCATCTATCTATCTATCATCTATCTATCATCTATCATCTATCTATCATCTGTTTATCATCTATCTATCTATCATCTTTCTATCATCTATCTATCTATCCATATATCTATCATCTCTCTATGTATCTATCATCTATCTATCATCTATCTATCTATCATCCATCTATCTATCATCCATCTATCATCTATCTATCATCTATCTATCTATCTATCCATCTATCAATCATCTATCTATCATCTATCTATCATCTATTATCTATCTATCTATCATCTATCTATCATTTATCTATCATCTATCTATCTATCATCTATCTTTCATCTATCTATCTCTCATCTATCTATCTATCATCTATCTATCTATCATCTATCTATCTTTCTATCATCTATTTATCTTTCATCTATCTATCTATCTATCATCTATCTATCTATCTATCATCTATCTATCTATCTATCTATCATCTATCTATCTATCATATATCTATCTATTTATCTATCATCTATCTATCTATCAT
>NC_141321.1:36028926-36038926 GCF_037954235.1 Aulostomus chinensis | reverse complement strand
ATCATCTATCTATCTATCACCTATCTATCCATCATCTATCTATCTATCTATCATCTATCCATCTATCTATCTATATATCTATCTATCTATCTATCTATCATCTATCTATCATCTATCTATCTATCATCCATCTATCTATCATCTATCTAACATCTATCTATCTATCTATCATCTATCCATCTTCTATCATCTTTCTATCTATCCATCTATCTATCTTATCCATCTATCTATCTATCATCTATCTATCATCTATCTATCTATCTATCTATCTATCTATCTATCATCTACCTATCTATCCATATATCTATAATCTATCTATCTCTCTATCTATCATCTATTTATCTATCCATCTATCTGTCATCTATCTATCTATCATCTATCTATCATCTATCTATCTATCATCTAGCTTTCTGTCTATCATCTATCTATCTATCTATTATCTATCCATCTTTCTATCATCTTTCTATCTATCTATCTATCTATCATCTATCTATCATCTATCAATCTATCCATATATCTATCATCTATCTATCTCTCTATCTATCATCTATTTATCTATCCATCTATCTATCATCTATCTATCTATCATCTATCTATCATATATCTATCTTTCATCTATCTATCATCTATCTATCTATCATCTATCTATCATCCATCATCTATCTATCTATCATCTATCTATCTATCCATCTATCCATCTATCTATCTATCTATCTATCTATCTATCTATCAATCTTCTATCTATCATCTATCTATCATCTATTATCTATCTATCTATTATCTATCCATCTATCTATCCATCTATCTTTCTATCATCTATCTATCATCTATCTATCATCTATCATCTATCTATCTATCTATCTGTCCATCTATCTATCATCTATCAATCTAACATCTGTCTATCATCTATCTATCTATCATCTATGTATCTATCCATCTATCTATCATCTATCTATCTATCTATCATCTATCTATCTTCTATCTATCTATCTATCATCATCTATCTATCATCTATCATCTATCTATCTATCTATTTATCTATCATCTATCTATCATCTATCATCTATCTATCATCTATCTATCTAACTATCATCAATCTATCTATCATCTATCTATCATCTATCATCTATCTATCATCTATCTATCATCTATCTATCATCTATCTATCTATCAATCTATCATCTACCTATCCATCTATCTATCTATCAATCTATCATCTATCCATCCATCTATCATCTATCTATCTATCTATCTATCTATCTATCTATCTATCTATCTATCTATCTATCATCTATCTATCTATCTATCATCTATCTATCATCTATCCATCTATCTATCTATATATCTATCTATCTATCTATCTATCATCTATCATGTATCATCTATCTATCTATCATCTATCCATCTATCATCTACCTATCCATCTATCTATCTATCAATCTATCATCTATCCATCTATCTTTCATCTATCTATCTATCTATCTATGATCTATCTATCTATCTTTCATCTATCTATCTTTCCATCTATCATCTATCATCTATCTATCATCTATCTATCCATCATCTATCTATCTATCATCTATCAATCTATCATCTATCATCCATCTATCATCTATTATCTATCTATCTATCATCTATCTATCATCTATCTATCTCTCATCTATCTATCTATCATCTATCTTTCTATCATCTATTTATCTATCATCTATCTATCGATCTATCATCTATCTATCTATCTATCTATCTATCTATCATCTATCTCTCTATCTATCTATCATCTATCCATCTATCTATCATCTATCTATCATCTATCTATCATCTGTTTATCATCTATCTATCTATCATCTATCTATCTATCATCTATCTATCATCTATTATCTATCTATCATCTATCTATCTATCATCTATCTATCTTTCTATCATCTATTTATCTATCATCTATCTATCTATCATCTATCTATCTATCATCTATCTCTCATCTATCTATCTATCATCTATCTATCCATCATCTATCATCTATCTATCATCTATCTATCATCTATCTATCATCTATCTATCTATCATCTATCTATCTATCTATCATCTATCTATCATCTATCTATCATCTATCTATCCATCATCTATCTATCTATCTATCATCTATCTATCATCTATCTATCTATCATCTATCTATCTATCTATCATCTATCTATCATCTATCTATCTATCATCTATCTATCTATCTATCTATCATCTATCCATCTATCTATCTATCATCTAGATATCTATCTATCATCTATCTATCTATCTGTCATCTATCCATCTATCTATCATCTTTCTATCTATCTATTTATCTTTCATCTATCTATCTATCCATTTACCTATCATCTATCTATCTCTCTATCTATCATCTATTTATCTATCCATCTATCTGTCATCTATCTATCTATCATCTATCTATCATCTATCTATCTATCTATCATCTATCCATCTTTCTATCATCTTTCTATCTATCTATCTATCATCTTTCTATCATATATCCATCTATCCATATATCTATCATCTCTCTATCTATCTATCATCTATCTATCATCTATCCATCTATCTATCATCTATCTATCATCTATCTATCATCTATTTATCTATCTATCTATCTATCATCTATCTCTCTATCTATCTATCATCTATCTATCTATCATCTATCTATCTATTTATCTATCATCTATCTATCTATCATCTTTCTATCTATCTATCATCTATCCATCTATCTATCATCTATCTATCATCTATCCATCTATCTATCATCTGTTTATCATCTATCTATCTATCATCTATCTATCTATCATCTATCTATCATCTATTATCTATCTATCATCTATCTATCTATCATCTATCTATCTTTCTATCATCTATCTATCTATCATCTATCTATCATCTATCTATCTATCTATCTATCTATCTATCATCTACCTATCTATCCATATATCTATAATCTATCTATCTCTCTATCTATCATCTATTTATCTATCCATCTATCTGTCATCTATCTATCTATCATCTATCTATCATCTATCTATCTATCATCTAGCTTTCTGTCTATCATCTATCTATCTATCTATCATCTATCCATCTTTCTATCATCTTTCTATCTATCTATCTATCTATCATCTATCTATCATCTATCAATCTATCCATATATCTATCATCTATCTATCTCTCTATCTATCATCTATTTATCTATCCATCTATCTATCATCTATCTATCTATCATCTATCTATCATATATCTATCTTTCATCTATCTATCATCTATCTATCTATCATCTATCTATCATCCATCATCTATCTATCTATCATCTATCTATCTATCCATTTATCCATCTATCTATCTATCTATCTATCTATCTATCAATCTTCTATCTATCATCTATCTATCATCTATTATCTATCTATCTATTATCTATCCATCTATCTATCCATCTATCTTTCTATCATCTATCTATCATCTATCTATCATCTATCATCTATCTATCTATCTATCTGTCCATCTATCTATCATCTATCAATCTAACATCTGTCTATCATCTATCTATCTATCATCTATGTATCTATCCATCTATCTATCATCTATCTATCTATCTATCATCTATCTATCTTCTATCTATCTATCTATCATCATCTATCTATCATCTATCATCTATCTATCTATCTATTTATCTATCATCTATCTATCATCTATCATCTATCTATCATCTATCTATCTAACTATCATCAATCTATCTATCATCTATCTATCATCTATCATCTATCTATCATCTATCTATCATCTATCTATCATCTATCTATCTATCAATCTATCATCTACCTATCCATCTATCTATCTATCAATCTATCATCTATCTATCTATCTATCTATCTATCTATCTATCTATCTATCTATCTATCTATCTATCTATCATCTATCTATCTATCTATCATCTATCTATCATCTATCCATCTATCTATCTATATATCTATCTATCTATCTATCTATCTATCATCTATCATGTATCATCTATCTATCTATCATCTATCCATCTATCATCTACCTATCCATCTATCTATCTATCAATCTATCATCTATCCATCTATCTTTCATCTATCTATCTATCTATCTATGATCTATCTATCTATCTATCTATCATCTATCTTTCCATCTATCATCTATCATCTATCTATCATCTATCTATCCATCATCTATCTATCTATCATCTATCAATCTATCATCTATCATCCATCTATCATCTATTATCTATCTATCTATCATCTATCTATCATCTATCTATCTCTCATCTATCTATCTATCATCTATCTTTCTATCATCTATTTATCTATCATCTATCTATCGATCTATCATCTATCTATCTATCTATCTATCTATCTATCTATCATCTATCTCTCTATCTATCTATCATCTATCCATCTATCTATCATCTATCTATCATCTATCTATCATCTGTTTATCATCTATCTATCTATCATCTATCTATCTATCATCTATCTATCATCTATTATCTATCTATCATCTATCTATCTATCATCTATCTATCTTTCTATCATCTATTTATCTATCATCTATCTATCTATCATCTATCTATCTATCATCTATCTCTCATCTATCTATCTATCATCTATCTATCCATCATCTATCATCTATCTATCATCTATCTATCATCTATCTATCATCTATCTATCTATCATCTATCTATCTATCTATCATCTATCTATCATCTATCTATCATCTATCTATCCATCATCTATCTATCTATCTATCATCTATCTATCATCTATCTATCTATCATCTATCTATCTATCTATCATCTATCTATCATCTATCTATCTATCATCTATCTATCTATCTATCTATCATCTATCCATCTATCTATCTATCATCTAGATATCTATCTATCATCTATCTATCTATCTGTCATCTATCCATCTATCTATCATCTTTCTATCTATCTATTTATCTTTCATCTATCTATCTATCCATTTACCTATCATCTATCTATCTCTCTATCTATCATCTATTTATCTATCCATCTATCTGTCATCTATCTATCTATCATCTATCTATCATCTATCTATCTATCTATCATCTATCCATCTTTCTATCATCTTTCTATCTATCTATCTATCTATCTATCATCTTTCTATCATATATCCATCTATCCATATATCTATCATCTCTCTATCTATCTATCATCTATCTATCATCTATCCATCTATCTATCATCTATCTATCATCTATCTATCATCTATTTATCTATCTATCTATCTATCATCTATCTCTCTATCTATCTATCATCTATCTATCTATCATCTATCTATCTATTTATCTATCATCTATCTATCTATCATCTTTCTATCTATCTATCATCTATCCATCTATCTATCATCTATCTATCATCTATCCATCTATCTATCATCTGTTTATCATCTATCTATCTATCATCTATCTATCTATCATCTATCTATCATCTATTATCTATCTATCATCTATCTATCTATCATCTATCTATCTTTCTATCATCTATCTAACTATCATCTATCTATCATCTATCCATCTATCATCTATCTATCATCTATCTATCTATCATCTATCTATCCATCATCTATCATCTATCTATCATCTATCTATCATCTATCTATCTATCATCTATCTATCTATCTATCATCTATCTATCATCTATCTATCTATCATCTATCTATCCATCATCTATCTATCTATCATCTATGTATCTATCTATCTGTCTTTCTGTCTATCTATCTATCTATCTATCATCTATCTATCTATCTATCTATCTATCTATCTATCTATCTATCATCTATCTATCTATCATCTATCTATCCATCATCTATCTATCTATCATCTATGTATGTATCTATCTGTCTTTCTGTCTATCTATCTATCTATCTATCATCTATCTATCTATCTATCTATCTATCTATCTATCTATCATCTATGTATCTATCATCTATCTATCATCTATCTATCTCTCATCTATCTATCTATCATCTATCTATCCATCATCTATCTATCTATCATCTATGTATCTATCTATCTGTCTTTCTGTCTATCTATCTATCTATCTATCATCTATCATCTATCTATCTATCTATCTATCTATCTATCATCTATCTATCTATCATCTATCTATCATTTATCTATCATCTATCTATCTATCTATCATCTATCTATCTATCATCCATCTATCTATCATCCATCTATCATCTATCAATCCATCTATCTATCATCCATCTATCATCTATCTATCATCTATCTTTCATCTATCTATCTATCTATCAATCTTCTATCTATCATCTATCTATCATCTATTATCTATCTATCTATTATCTATCCATCTATCTATCCATCTATCTTTCTATCATCTATCTATCATCTATCTATCATCTATCATCTATCTTTCTATCTATCTGTCCATCTATCTATCATCTATCAATCTAACATCTGTCTATCATCTATCTATCTATCATCTATGTATCTATCCATCTATCTATCA
This sequence comes from Aulostomus chinensis, assembly GCF_037954235.1. Classification (NCBI taxonomy): domain Eukaryota; kingdom Metazoa; phylum Chordata; class Actinopteri; order Syngnathiformes; family Aulostomidae; genus Aulostomus; species Aulostomus chinensis. The sequence goes on along the minus strand of NC_141321.1, from coordinate 36,032,385 downwards.
TCTATCTATCTATCTATCATCTATCTATCATCTATCTATCTGTCATCTATCTATCTCTCTATCTATCTATCTATCATCTATGTATCTATCCATCTTTCTATCTATCTATCTATCTATCTATCATCTATCTTTCATCTATCTATCTATCCATCTATCTATCTATCATCTATCTATCTATCTATCCATCTATCTATCATTTATCTATCATCTATCTATCATCTATCATCTATCTATCATCTATCTGTCTTTCCTTCTATCTATCTATCTATCTATCTATCTATCTATCTGTCCATCTATCTATCATCTATCTACCTATCAATCTATCAATCTATCATCTATCATCTATCTATACATCTTTCTATCATCTGTCTGTCATCTATCTATCATCTATGTATCTATCCATCTATCTATCATCTATCTATCTATCATCTATCTATCATCTATCTATCATCTATCAATCTATCATCTATCAATCTATCTATCTATCATCTATCTATCTATCATCTATCTGTCCATCTATCTATCATCTGTCTATCAATCTATCTATCTATCATCTATCTATCATCTATTTATCTATCATCTATCTATCTATCTATCATCTATCTATGTATCTATCCATCTATCATCTATCTCTCTATCTATCTATCATCTATCTATCTATCATCTATCCATCTATTTATCTATCATCTATCTATCTATCATCTTTCTATCTATCTATCATCTATCCATCTATCTATCATCTATCTATCATCTATCTATCATCTGTTTATCATCTATCTTTCATCTATCTATCTATCATCTATCTATCATCTATTATCTATCATCTATCTATCTTTCTATCATCTATCTTTCTATCATCTATCTATCATCTATCTATCTATCATCAATCTATCATCTATCTATCTATCACCTATCTATCCATCATCTATCTATCTATCTATCATCTATCTATCTATCTATCATCTATCTATCATCTATCTATCTATCATCTATCTATCTATCTATCATCTATCCATCTATCTATCTATCATGTATCTATCTATCTGTCATCTATCCATCTATCTATCATCTATCTATCTATCTATCTATCTATCATCTATCTATCTAACTATCATCTATCTATCATCTATCTATCTATCATCTATCTATCATCTATCATCTATCTATCATCTGTTTATCATCTATCTATCTATCATCTTTCTATCATCTATCTATCTATCCATATATCTATCATCTCTCTATCTATCTATCTATCTATCTATCATCTATCTATCTATCATCCATCTATCTATCAACCATCTATCATCTATCTATCATCTATCTATCTATCTATCCATCTATCAATCATCTATCTATCATCTATCTATCATCTATTATCTATCTATCATCTATCTATCATTTATCTATCATCTATCTATCTATCATCTATCTATCTATCTATCATCTATCTATCTATCATCTATCTATCTATTTACCTATCATCTTTCCATCTATCATCTTTCTATCTATCTATCATCTATCCATCTATCTATCATCTATCTATCATCCATCTATCTATCATCCAACTATCATCTATCTATCCATCTATCTATCATCTATCTATCATCTATCTATCTATCCATCTATCTATCATCCATCTATCATCTATATATCATCTATCTATCATCTATCTATCTATCTATCAATCATCTAGATATCTATCTATCATCTATCTATCTATCTGTCATCTATCCATCTATCTATCATCTTTCTATCTATCTATTTATCTTTCATCTATCTATCTATCCATTTACCTATCATCTATCTATCTCTCTATCTATCATCTATTTATCTATCCATCTATCTGTCATCTATCTATCTATCATCTATCTATCATCTATCTATCTATCTATCATCTATCCATCTTTCTATCATCTTTCTATCTATCTATCTATCTATCTATCATCTTTCTATCATATATCCATCTATCCATATATCTATCATCTCTCTATCTATCTATCATCTATCTATCATCTATCCATCTATCTATCATCTATCTATCATCTATCTATCATCTATTTATCTATCTATCTATCTATCATCTATCTCTCTATCTATCTATCATCTATCTATCTATCATCTATCTATCTATTTATCTATCATCTATCTATCTATCATCTTTCTATCTATCTATCATCTATCCATCTATCTATCATCTATCTATCATCTATCCATCTATCTATCATCTGTTTATCATCTATCTATCTATCATCTATCTATCTATCATCTATCTATCATCTATTATCTATCTATCATCTATCTATCTATCATCTATCTATCTTTCTATCATCTATCTAACTATCATCTATCTATCATCTATCCATCTATCATCTATCTATCATCTATCTATCTATCATCTATCTATCCATCATCTATCATCTATCTATCATCTATCTATCATCTATCTATCTATCATCTATCTATCTATCTATCATCTATCTATCATCTATCTATCTATCATCTATCTATCCATCATCTATCTATCTATCATCTATGTATCTATCTATCTGTCTTTCTGTCTATCTATCTATCTATCTATCATCTATCTATCTATCTATCTATCTATCTATCTATCTATCATCTATCTATCTATCATCTATCTATCCATCATCTATCTATCTATCATCTATGTATGTATCTATCTGTCTTTCTGTCTATCTATCTATCTATCTATCATCTATCTATCTATCTATCTATCTATCTATCTATCTATCATCTATGTATCTATCATCTATCTATCATCTATCTATCTCTCATCTATCTATCTATCATCTATCTATCCATCATCTATCTATCTATCATCTATGTATCTATCTATCTGTCTTTCTGTCTATCTATCTATCTATCTATCATCTATCATCTATCTATCTATCTATCTATCTATCTATCATCTATCTATCTATCATCTATCTATCATTTATCTATCATCTATCTATCTATCTATCATCTATCTATCTATCATCCATCTATCTATCATCCATCTATCATCTATCAATCCATCTATCTATCATCCATCTATCATCTATCTATCATCTATCTTTCATCTATCTATCTATCTATCAATCTTCTATCTATCATCTATCTATCATCTATTATCTATCTATCTATTATCTATCCATCTATCTATCCATCTATCTTTCTATCATCTATCTATCATCTATCTATCATCTATCATCTATCTTTCTATCTATCTGTCCATCTATCTATCATCTATCAATCTAACATCTGTCTATCATCTATCTATCTATCATCTATGTATCTATCCATCTATCTATCATCTATCTATCTATCTATCATCTATCTATCATCTATCTATCTGTCATCTATCTATCTCTCTATCTATCTATCTATCATCTATGTATCTATCCATCTTTCTATCTATCTATCTATCTATCTATCATCTATCTTTCATCTATCTAT
>NC_141321.1:35858926-36021426 GCF_037954235.1 Aulostomus chinensis | reverse complement strand
CATCTATCTATCTATCTATCATCTATCTATCATCTATCTATCTATCATCTATCTATCTATCTATCTATCATCTATCCATCTATCTATCTATCATCTAGATATCTATCTATCATCTATCTATCTATCTGTCATCTATCCATCTATCTATCATCTTTCTATCTATCTATTTATCTTTCATCTATCTATCTATCCATTTACCTATCATCTATCTATCTCTCTATCTATCATCTATTTATCTATCCATCTATCTGTCATCTATCTATCTATCATCTATCTATCATCTATCTATCTATCTATCATCTATCCATCTTTCTATCATCTTTCTATCTATCTATCTATCTATCTATCATCTTTCTATCATATATCCATCTATCCATATATCTATCATCTCTCTATCTATCTATCATCTATCTATCATCTATCCATCTATCTATCATCTATCTATCATCTATCTATCATCTATTTATCTATCTATCTATCTATCATCTATCTCTCTATCTATCTATCATCTATCTATCTATCATCTATCTATCTATTTATCTATCATCTATCTATCTATCATCTTTCTATCTATCTATCATCTATCCATCTATCTATCATCTATCTATCATCTATCCATCTATCTATCATCTGTTTATCATCTATCTATCTATCATCTATCTATCTATCATCTATCTATCATCTATTATCTATCTATCATCTATCTATCTATCATCTATCTATCTTTCTATCATCTATCTATCTATCATCTATCTATCATCTATCTATCTATCTATCTATCTATCTATCATCTACCTATCTATCCATATATCTATAATCTATCTATCTCTCTATCTATCATCTATTTATCTATCCATCTATCTGTCATCTATCTATCTATCATCTATCTATCATCTATCTATCTATCATCTAGCTTTCTGTCTATCATCTATCTATCTATCTATCATCTATCCATCTTTCTATCATCTTTCTATCTATCTATCTATCTATCATCTATCTATCATCTATCAATCTATCCATATATCTATCATCTATCTATCTCTCTATCTATCATCTATTTATCTATCCATCTATCTATCATCTATCTATCTATCATCTATCTATCATATATCTATCTTTCATCTATCTATCATCTATCTATCTATCATCTATCTATCATCCATCATCTATCTATCTATCATCTATCTATCTATCCATTTATCCATCTATCTATCTATCTATCTATCTATCTATCTATCAATCTTCTATCTATCATCTATCTATCATCTATTATCTATCTATCTATTATCTATCCATCTATCTATCCATCTATCTTTCTATCATCTATCTATCATCTATCTATCATCTATCATCTATCTATCTATCTATCTGTCCATCTATCTATCATCTATCAATCTAACATCTGTCTATCATCTATCTATCTATCATCTATGTATCTATCCATCTATCTATCATCTATCTATCTATCTATCATCTATCTATCTTCTATCTATCTATCTATCATCATCTATCTATCATCTATCATCTATCTATCTATCTATTTATCTATCATCTATCTATCATCTATCATCTATCTATCATCTATCTATCTAACTATCATCAATCTATCTATCATCTATCTATCATCTATCATCTATCTATCATCTATCTATCATCTATCTATCATCTATCTATCTATCAATCTATCATCTACCTATCCATCTATCTATCTATCAATCTATCATCTATCTATCTATCTATCTATCTATCTATCTATCTATCTATCTATCTATCTATCTATCTATCTATCTATCATCTATCTATCTATCTATCATCTATCTATCATCTATCCATCTATCTATCTATATATCTATCTATCTATCTATCATCTATCATGTATCATCTATCTATCTATCATCTATCCATCTATCATCTACCTATCCATCTATCTATCTATCAATCTATCATCTATCCATCTATCTTTCATCTATCTATCTATCTATCTATGATCTATCTATCTATCTATCTATCATCTATCTTTCCATCTATCATCTATCATCTATCTATCATCTATCTATCCATCATCTATCTATCTATCATCTATCAATCTATCATCTATCATCCATCTATCATCTATTATCTATCTATCTATCATCTATCTATCATCTATCTATCTCTCATCTATCTATCTATCATCTATCTTTCTATCATCTATTTATCTATCATCTATCTATCGATCTATCATCTATCTATCTATCTATCTATCTATCTATCATCTATCTCTCTATCTATCTATCATCTATCCATCTATCTATCATCTATCTATCATCTATCTATCATCTGTTTATCATCTATCTATCTATCATCTATCTATCTATCATCTATCTATCATCTATTATCTATCTATCATCTATCTATCTATCATCTGTCTATCTTTCTATCATCTATTTATCTATCATCTATCTATCTATCATCTATCTATCTATCATCTATCTCTCATCTATCTATCTATCATCTATCTATCCATCATCTATCATCTATCTATCATCTATCTATCATCTATCTATCATCTATCTATCTATCATCTATCTATCTATCTATCATCTATCTATCATCTATCTATCATCTATCTATCCATCATCTATCTATCTATCTATCATCTATCTATCATCTATCTATCTATCATCTATCTATCTATCTATCATCTATCTATCATCTATCTATCTATCATCTATCTATCTATCTATCTATCATCTATCCATCGATCTATCTATCATCTAGATATCTATCTATCATCTATCTATCTATCTGTCATTTATCCATCTATCTATCATCTTTCTATCTATCTATTTATCTTTCATCTATCTATCTATCCATTTATCTATCATCTATCTATCTCTCTATCTATCATCTATTTATCTATCCATCTATCTGTCATCTATCTATCTATCATCTATCTATCATCTATCTATCTATCTATCATCTATCCATCTTTCTATCATCTTTCTATCTATCTATCTATCTATCTATCATCTTTCTATCATACATCTATCTATCCATATATCTATCATCTCTCTATCTATCTATCATCTATCTATCATCTATCCATCTATCTATCATCTATCTATCATCTATCTATCATCTATTTATCTATCTATCTATCTATCATCTATCTCTCTATCTATCTATCATCTATCTATCTATCATCTATCTATCTATTTATCTATCATCTATCTATCTATCATCTTTCTATCTATCTATCATCTATCCATCTATCTATCATCTATCTATCATCTATCCATCTATCTATCATCTGTTTATCATCTATCTATCTATCATCTATCTATCTATCATCTATCTATCATCTATTATCTATCTATCATCTATCTATCTATCATCTATCTATCTTTCTATCATCTATCTAACTATCATCTATCTATCATCTATCTATCTATCATCTATCTATCATCTATCTATCTATCATCTATCTATCCATCATCTATCATCTATCTATCATCTATCTATCATCTATCTATCTATCATCTATCTATCTATCTATCATCTATCTATCATCTATCTATCTATCATCTATCTATCCATCATCTATCTATCTATCATCTATGTATCTATCTATCTGTCTTTCTGTCTATCTATCTATCTATCTATCATCTATCTATCTATCTATCTATCTATCTATCTATCATCTATCTATCTATCATCTATCTATCCATCATCTATCTATCTATCATCTATGTATGTATCTATCTGTCTTTCTGTCTATCTATCTATCTATCTATCATCTATCTATCTATCTATCTATCTATCTATCTATCTATCTATCATCTATGTATCTATCATCTATCTATCATCTATCTATCTCTCATCTATCTATCTATCATCTATCTATCCATCATCTATCTATCTATCATCTATGTATCTATCTATCTGTCTTTCTGTCTATCTATCTATCTATCTATCATCTATCATCTATCTATCTATCTATCTATCTATCTATCATCTATCTATCTATCATCTATCTATCATTTATCTATCATCTATCTATCTATCTATCATCTATCTATCTATCATCCATCTATCTATCATCCATCTATCATCTATCAATCCATCTATCTATCATCCATCTATCATCTATCTATCATCTATCTTTCATCTATATATCTATCTATCAATCTTCTATCTATCATCTATCTATCATCTATTATCTATCTATCTATTATCTATCCATCTATCTATCCATCTATCTTTCTATCATCTATCTATCATCTATCTATCATCTATCATCTATCTATCTATCTATCTGTCCATCTATCTATCATCTATCAATCTAACATCTGTCTATCATCTATCTATCTATCATCTATGTATCTATCCATCTATCTATCATCTATCTATCTATCTATCATCTATCTATCATCTATCTATCTGTCATCTATCTATCTCTCTATCTATCTATCTATCATCTATGTATCTATCCATCTTTCTATCTATCTATCTATCTATCTATCATCTATCTTTCATCTATCTATCTATCCATCTATCTATCTATCATCTATCTATCTATCTATCCATCTATCTATCATTTATCTATCATCTATCTATCATCTATCATCTATCTATCATCTATCTGTCTTTCCTTCTATCTATCTATCTATCTATCTATCTATCTATCTGTCCATCTATCTATCATCTATCTACCTATCAATCTATCAATCTATCATCTATCATCTATCTATACATCTTTCTATCATCTGTCTGTCATCTATCTATCATCTATCTATCTATCATCTATCTATCATCTATCTATCATCTATCAATCTATCATCTATCAATCTATCTATCTATCATCTATCTATCTATCATCTATCTGTCCATCTATCTATCATCTGTCTATCAATCTATCTATCTATCATCTATCTATCTATCATCTATCTGTCCATCTATCTATCATCTGTCTATCTATCTATCTATCTATCATCTATCTATCTATCTTTCTATCTTTCCATCTATCTATCATCTATCTATCATCTATCTATCATCCATCTATCTGTCATCTATCTATCTCTCTATCTATCTATCTATCATCTATGTATCTATCCATCTATATATCCATCTATCTATCAATCTATCATCTATCTATCTATCATCCATCTATCATCTATCTATCATCTATCTATCATCTATTATCTATCTATCTATCATCTATGTATCTATCTATCTATCTATCATCTATCTATCAATCATCTATCTATCATCTATCTATCATCAATTATCTATCTATCTATCATCTATTTATCATCTATCTATCTATCATCTCTCTATCTATCTGTCATCTATCTATCATCTATCTATCTATCATCTATCTATCATTTATCTATAATCTATCTATCATCCATCTATCTATCATCCATCTATCATCTATCTATCCATCTATCTATCATCCATCTATCATCTATCTATCATCTATCTTTCATCTATCTATCTATCTATCTATGAATCATCTATCTATCATCTATATATCATCTATTATCTATCTTTCTATCATCTATCGATCATTTATCTATCATCTATCTATCTATCATCTATCATCTATCTATCTCTCATCCATCTATCTATCATCTATCTATCATCTATCTATCTCTCATCTATCTATCTATCATCTATCTATCTTTCTATCATCTATTTATCTATCATCTATCTATCTATCATCTATCTATCTATCTATCATCTTTCTATCTATCATCTATCTATCTATTTATCTATCATCTATCTATCTATCATCTTTCTATCTATCTATCATCATCCATCTATCTATCATCTGTCTATCATATATCTATCTATCTATCTATCAATCATCTATCTATCATCTATCTATCATCTATCATCTATCTATCTATCATCTATCTATCATCTATCTATCTCTCATCTATCTATCTATCATCTCTCTATCTATCTATCATCTATCTATCATCTATCTATTTATCTATCTTTCATCTATCTATCTATCATCTATCATTTATCTATCATCTATCTATCTATCTATCATCTATCTATCTATCATCCATCTATCTATCATCCATCTATAATCTATCTATCATCTATCTTTCATCTATCCATCTATCTATCATCCATCTATCATCTATCTTTCATCTATCTATCTATCTATCTATCTATCAATCTTCTATCTATCATCTATCTTTCATCTATTATCTATCTATCTATCATCTATCTATCTATCTATTATCTATGCATCTATCTATCCATCTATCTTTCTATCATCTATCTATCATCTATCTATCATCTATCTTTCCATCTATCTATCACCTATCAATCTAACATCTGTCTATCATCTATCTATCTATCATCTATGTATCTATCCATCTATCTATCATCTATCTATCATCTATCTATCTATCATCTATCTATGTGTCCATCTATCTATCATCTGTCTATCTATCTATCTATCTATCTATCATCTATCTTTCATCTATCTATCTATCCATCTATCTATTTTTCATCTATCTATCATCTATCTATCTATCTATCATCTATCTACCATCTATCTATCTATCTATTATCGATCTATCTATCTATCTATCATTTATCTATCATCTATCTATCATCTATCATCTATCTATCATCCATCTATCTATCTATCTATCATCTTTCTATCATCTATCTATCATCTATCATCTATCTACCATCTATCTATCTATCTATCATCGATCTATCTATCTATCATTTATCTATCATCTATCTATCATCTATCATCTATCTATCATCCATCTATCTATCTATCTATCCATCTATCTGTCATCTATCTATCATCTATCTATCATCTATCTATCATCTATCTATCTATCTATCTATCTATCATCTATCTATCATCTGTCTATCTATCATCTATCTATCTATCATCTATCTATCATCTATCTATCTATCATCTATCTGTCCATCTATCTATCATCCGTCTTTCTATCTATCTATCTATCTATCATCTATCTATTTATCTTTTATCTATCCATCTATCTATCCATCTATCTATCTATCATCTATCTATCATCTATTTATCCATCCATCTATCTACCATCTATCTATCTATCTATCATCTATCTATCTATCTATCATCTATCTTTCATCTTTATATCATCCATCTATCTATCCATCTATCTATCTATCCATCTATCTATCTTCTATCTATCTATCATCTATCTATCTATCTATCTATCTATCCATCTATCATCTATCAATCTAACATCTATCTATCATCCTTCTATCTATCATCTTTCTGTCTGTCATCTATCTATCTATCATCTATCTATCATCTATCTATATATCTATCTATCTATCTATCTATCTATCCATCTATCTATCATCTATCTATCTATCATCTATCTATCTATCATTTATCTATCATCTGTCTATCTATCTATCTATCTATCTATCATCTATCTTTCATCTATCTATCTATCCATCTATCTATTTTTCATCTATCTATCATCTATCTATCTATCTATCATCTATCTACCATCTATCTATCTATCTATTATCGATCTATCTATCTATCTATCATTTATCTATCATCTATCTATCATCTATCATCTATCTATCATCCATCTATCTATCTATCTATCATCTATCTATCATCTATCTATCATCTATCATCTATCTACCATCTATCTATCTATCTATCATCGATCTATCTATCTATCATTTATCTATCATCTATCTATCATCTATCATCTATCTATCATCCATCTATCTATCTATCTATCCATCTATCTGTCATCTATCTATCATCTATCTATCATCTATCTATCATCTATCTATCTATCTATCTATCTATCATCTATCTATCATCTGTCTATCTATCATCTATCTATCTATCATCTATCTATCTATCATCTATCTGTCCATCTATCTATCATCCGTCTTTCTATCTATCTATCTATCTATCATCTATCTATTTATCTTTTATCTATCCATCTATCTATCCATCTATCTATCTATCATCTATCTATCATCTATTTATCCATCCATCTATCTACCATCTATCTATCTATCTATCATCTATCTATCTATCTATCATCTATCTTTCATCTTTATATCATCCATCTATCTATCCATCTATCTATCTATCCATCTATCTATCTTCTATCTATCTATCATCTATCTATCTATCTATCTATCTATCCATCTATCATCTATCAATCTAACATCTATCTTTCATCCTTCTATCTATCATCTTTCTGTCTGTCATCTATCTATCTATCATCTATCTATCATCTATCTATATATCTATCTATCTATCTATCTATCTATCCATCTATCTATCATCTATCTATCTATCATCTATCTATCTATCATTTATCTATCATCTATCTATCTATCTATCTATCCATCTATTTATCATCTATCTATCTATCTATCTATCTATCTATCTATCTATCTATCCATCTATTTATCATCTATCTATCTATCATCTATCTATCTGTCATCTATCTATCTATCTATCTTTCTATCCATCTATCTATCTATCTATCCATCTATTTATCATCTATCATCTATCTATCTATCATCTATCTATCATCTATCTATCTATCTATCTATCCATCTATCTATCTATCATCTATCTATCTATCATCTATCTAGCTATCATTTATCTATCATCTATCTATCTATATATCTATCTATCTATCTATCCATCTTTTTATCATCTATCTATCTATATATCTATCTATCTATCTATCTATCTATCCATCTATTTATCATCTATCTATCTATCATCTATCTATCTATATATCTATCTATCTATCTATCTATCCATCTATTTATCATCTATCTATCTATCATCTATCTATCTATCATCTATCTATCTATCTATCTATCATCTATCTATCTTTATATCTATCTATCTATCTATCTATCTATCCATCTTTTTATCATCTATCTATCTATCTATCTATCCATCTATCTATCTATCTATCCATCTATTTATCATCTATCTATCATCTATCTATCTATCATCTATCTATCATCTATCTATCATCTATCTATATATCTATCTATCTATCTATCCATCTATCTATCTATCATCTATCTATCTATCATCTATCTATCTATCATCTATCTATCATCTATCTATCTATATATCTATATATCTATCTATCTATCTATCCATCTTTTTATCATCTATCTATCTATATATCTATCTATCTATCTATCTATCCATCTATTTACCATCTATCTATCTATCATCTATCTATCTATATATCTATCTAGCTATCTATCTATCCATCTATTTATCATCTATCTATCTATCATCTATCTATCATCTATCTATCTATCTATCTATCATCTATCTATCTATCTATCTATCTATCTATCATCTATCTATCTATCTATCTATCTATCCATCTATTTATCATCTATCTATCTATCATCTATCTATCTATCATCCATCTATCTTCCTGTAAATCTACAACATGGTAGCCTCCCTGTCACAATAACCTCTCAGTCCTCACAGTGATCCATCACCAGGTTCTGGAAGTGGTCCAGCCCATGACCGAGCAGATCCGGTTCCTCACCAGAGTGAGGACATCAGCCACCACCAGGGAGCGCTATGGACTAATCTGACTGTAAATGTAGTGGTTCTTCTTCCGCCGAGGCTCCTGCTCCTGACAAACCCAATTTGGCCAGTTTCCCTACGTGTGGCTGTGACGTCATTACGTTTCAGCTCAACTTCTCACAGAAGGTCTCGGCCGCGGCTCGTCGGAATGGCAGGCAACGCGTGGAGGTCAATGGTGAGAAAACGGTTTTAAAACCCGAACGGACACGCCGACGGTCGGTGTTTCAGCCGGAAACTTTTTCTGCGTGGCGAGGCGACGTTTCCTGTACTGTCGTGTTGTTCTGCTCTGCCGTAAAATCTTATTAAGACTCTTGTTTAACAGGTTAGCCAATTAGCTGTGTGTGTGTGTGTGTGTGTGTGTGTGTGTGTGTGTGTGTGTGTGTGTGTGTGTGTTAGCCTCCGTCCGTCCTTCAGCGGGATGAGGGCTAAGCTACTGAAGCTAACCCTACACTAATGTCTGTCTACTGGGATAGAACGACTGGATCTACCGACGCTCCTCGTGCTGCTTGATCTGATACGCTAGGATTTACAGAAACTCTGACGTGTAAACGACGTAAAAGGCGCTGCCGTCCATGCACACTGAACTCCGGCGAGCCGCTGGATGCACCACAGGTACATACAGTGGTGCCTGCGTCTCGGGCTGAACTTCGACCTCCGAGGAAGCTCAGAATCGGAGCTCAGAGGTTTGGGTTCAACGTCGACGATGCTCATTGCCATGTTTGTAGTTTCAGTTACTGGAATACACCCGAGATCCTGACACAAGGGATCCTCCATCCATCAGGACTGTGGCCTTCTACTGGTCAGAATATGAATAGAAAAAGAACCGTTGGTAGGGAACATTGCCGGTTCGGTGTCAAACAGTGACCGAGTACCAGACGTTCCAATAGCTTGAGTCTTTGTAGAGATGCTATAGGAGATTGGCTCAGATGCTAGCGTGTCACTGACGCGAATTAGCACATACCCATCCAGTGCTGGTGTTCATGAATGTCACCGTACATCTAAAGCCACATAACGTCTGTGAGTGGATGATGATAATCGTGATGTTACTTTGTGTGTGTGTGAGAGAGAGAGATCTGATTGGTCTTGTTGTGCTTATCTGTTGCAGCTGTCCCAGGCAGCGGGGGTGCTGAAAAGACCTTCTCTGTCTTCGGCGTCTTTCTCCCGGCAGGTGAGTAGTTCTGGGTCACAGTCAAGCTGATGCTCCGGTCAGTAATCGTTTGACTTGGCATACATGGTAGGAGCAGGTATAGCTAGCCTCGCCCACGCTAAGCTATCATGTTGAAGCTGAAGGGACAGCAGTTTGTGGGGTGTGGTCTCTGTTGCCTACCTGACAAGAAGGAATGTTTTTGGGGTCTGATTCAGAAGAAGGGTGTAGTGGGAGTCTGAGTGTGTCAGGGAGAAGATGCAGCCGAGTCAGTTACCATGGTAACAGTCTTTGAAGCCAGCTGTTTCATTGAGTCCAAGTCAAACATATTTTGGCTGAGTTTTGCTGTCTGAATAAAACTCTGTTGGTTTGTATCATCTTAGTGCATTTTATAAAGTAATTTCTTGTCAAACATGGCATCTGGTAGATGAAGAGACTCAAGAGTGCACAGGGAGTTGCATCACACTGGGAGATGATTTCCGCACGGCAACCAGATGTCATCACTCCTGGAGGATTTTGTGGGGTTTTTCGTCAGTCTATTCATCTGCATAATCACATCAGTCCCCGTGTCACTAACGCCCAAGTTCCTGACCCCAAATATATCGAATGATATTTACTTTCTTTTCCATATTTAATGATTCTTAAGTTTCATTTCACGCTGCTTCCTTGTTCACGTTTCACACCTCAGTGAAAACAGAGTCCAGCCTCAGTATCACTCTGCCAGTTTCACCTGTGATCATTAAGTCTGATACAGGTGAGACAGATACCTTCAGCTTCTTGTCGACTCCAGCAGCAACTTTCTCCCTCAACACTTCAATTGTAGCTGTTTTCCTGTTTCCCTCTAAGCACGTTTGTGCCCGTTCATATGGGAATCGATATACTGAGCAATGGGGGGGCAAACTGAACGGATTTTTTTTTTTTAATTCCCAAGAGAGAGATATTGTGGTTTGATTTACATTCAACCCTAAGCTGAACAGATCCATATTATACGTAAGTGGGCATGGCTGAGGCCGTGACACTGTCCGCAGAGGACTTGTCAGTCAAGGTGGAGCCTATCCCAGCAGCCTTCCCCCTGGACAGGTCACCAGTCCATGGCAGGGCCAACACATAGAGACAGACAACCATTGGCTCTCCCAGCCACGCCTACGGTCAATTTAGAGTCTGGATTAACCTGGTCCCCTCTTGATGTCTTTGGACTGTGGAGGAAGCTGGAGTACCAGAGAGAACCCACCAGGAACAGGGAGAACATGGAGACTC
Organism: Aulostomus chinensis; assembly: GCF_037954235.1. Classification (NCBI taxonomy): domain Eukaryota; kingdom Metazoa; phylum Chordata; class Actinopteri; order Syngnathiformes; family Aulostomidae; genus Aulostomus; species Aulostomus chinensis. The sequence goes on along the minus strand of NC_141321.1, from coordinate 36,009,400 downwards.
ACCCAGAAAGACCCCGTGCTGCAGCCGGGGCTCCACCCATAACCTTCTTGATGGGGGCCACAGGGAGGACCATTGCTGCACCGGGCTGCCCCCTGATTGAATCCAATCCCCAATATTGACAGTGAAAACTTAGCTCGCCTGTCTCTGTTAGGGTCAATCAGATGATGAACAGATGAGAACATGTGAGACAATTTCTGTTAGTTCTGTTAGTCTCCGGTCTAGCAGGTGATCGGGTGTCTTAACAATCACACTTCTAACAGTGATTTTTGTTTGAGGGAACACTTTAAAGAAGAAACAAGACCAATGTTCTTTAGCACCACAAACCCATCAGACACTTGAAGGTTGGTCCAGATAGAATGGGAGTCTAACAGCTCAGCTCGATGAGACGCCACACAATCTTGTTGCATGCGTCCAACTCAGAGGGAATCTTCTCCAGATGATTCAGTAAACCCAGATTGGCTGTTCTTAGTTTCCTCAGAATTGGCTGAAGCTCCTCTGAATCCAAGTCCAGTCCAATTGTGTTTGTGTGTCCAAATCCCTCCCTCAGTCCCTGCTGCCTCTTTCCTGGTAGAGCAGGTGTAGAACCTCCCTCCCGGTAGAGCAGGTGCAGAACCTCCCTCCCGGTAGAGCAGGTGTAGAACCTCCCTCCCGGTAGAGCAGGTGTAGAACCTCCCTCCCGGTAGAGCAGGTGTAGAACCCCCCTCCCGGTGGAGCAGGAGTAGAACCCCCCTCCCAGTAGAGCAGGTGTAGAACCCCCCTCCCGGTAGAGCAGGTGTAGAACCTCCCTCCCGGTAGAGCAGGTGTAGAACCTCCCTCCCGGTAGAGCAGGTGTAGAACCCCCCTCCCGGTAGAGCAGGTGTAGAACCTCCCTCCCGGTAGAACAGGAGTAGAACCTCCCTCCCGGTAGAGCAAGAGTAGAACCTCCGTCCCGGTAGAGCAGGTGTAAAACCCCCCTCCCGGTAGAGCAGGTGTAGAACCTCCCTCCTTCTATGAATCAGCACATCTGAGACAGCAGGGATGAAAACCTTCCTTTACCAGCAGGAAGGTGGAGCAGATCCAGGATCAGTGGGGACGGACGTCTGCTCTGACCTGCTGGAGGGGGAGAGAGACACGGAAGACAGGGACAGAGACAGAGAGGTGGAGAAGAGAGTCAGGACACAACAGCAACAGTAAATTAGTTATCAATAATAACCAGCACAGAGACCAGTCCCTCATCTGGTACCAGCAGGAGGTCACTGGTACCTTTGACTAGTTCTGCTTCTGTGCTAGGATGAACCTGGAACCTGACTGAATCCTCCAATCAGCTGTTGCTGTGGAGAAGTCCCAGAGCTGTTTAGCAGCTGCTTTCTCCAGAACCTTGGAGAGAAAAGGAAGATGTGATGTTGGTCTGTAGTTGGTAGAACTTCTGGATCCAGGCTTGTTTTTTGAGGAGGGTTTAATTCCTGCTACTTTAAAGGACTGAGGGACGGAACCAGATACCAGCGCCACATTGACCATATCTAAGAGGGAGGGGCTAACGAGGGGAGAGAGTCTTGGAGCAGCTTAGTTGGGATGGGGTCTAGGAGACAGGTGGAGGTTCAGAGGAGGACATTTTTGTATTGGTGAAGTGTTGCGTTGCATTGTGAAGGTCAATGGGAGCTAAACGTCCAGGTGTGTCTGGCCTACAGGTGTCTCTGAGGTTAACCTGGTGTCAGCTGATGGCAGAACGAGATGAATGTGACCTCAAACAGTTGAATTGGATCATTAAATGTTTGATAAAGTCGTTACTGCTGAGGGAACAAGGAGCACTGGGCTCAGTAGAGCTGTGGCTCTCTGCTAGTCTGACTCCATGCTCTATAATCAGCTGCTCTAGTCTGAGTTTTAAGGCTCTCTGGCCAGATCACACCTGACGCTTCCTGTCTGGAGCAGCGCCACATCCTTTCCAGGTAGTGAGCTGTTTGTTTCAGCTGTCGGGTTTCAGAACTGTACCACGGTGCTGATTTCCTTTGTTCTATAGTTCTCAAGTCCAGTCAGTTTTATTAGTGTGTCACCAAACCCCAACCAAAGTTCTGTCCTGACTCTGTCCAAGTAGAGCAGGTCCAGCACCTCCCCCCTTCAATGAACCTCCACCCAACAATTCTCCATCAGCAGCACATCCTGCAACAGCAGCCAGCAGAACCTTCCTTTACCAGCAGGAAGGTGGAGCAGATCCAGGATCAGTGGGGACGGAGAGAGAGCAGGAGAGCAGGACAGAGACAAAGACAGAGAATGGAGAAAGACAGAGAGACAGAGGGAGAGAGGGACAGAGATAAAGAGAGAGAGAAAGGAGGAGAGACTGATGGACAGAGACAAAGACAGAGAATGGAGGAAGACAGAGAGACAGTAGGACAGAGAGGGACAGATATAAAGAGAGAGAGAAAGGAGGAGAGACTGATGGACAGAGACAAAGACAGAGAATGGAGGAAGACAGAGAGACAGAAGAAGAAAGAGGGAGAGAAAGGACGAGAGACTGATGGACAGAGACAAAGACTGAGAATGGAGGAAGACAGAGAAACAGAAGGAGAGAGTGGGAGAGAGGATGAGAGACTGATGGACAGAGACAAAGACTGAGAATGGAGGAAGACAGAGATAAAGAGGGAGAGAAAGGAGGAGAGACTGATGGACAGAGACAAAGACAGAGAATGGAGGAAGACAGAGAGACAGAAGGAGAAAGAGGGAGAGAAAGGACGAGAGACTGATGGACAGAGACAAAGACTGAGAATGGAGGAAGACAGAAACAGAAGGAGAGAGAGGGAGAGAGGATGAGAGACTGATGGACAGAGACAAAGACTGAAAATGGAGGAAGACAGAGAAACAGAAGGAGAGAGAGGGAGAGAGGACGAGAGACTGATGGACAGAGACAAAGACTGAGAATGGAGGAAGACAGAGAAACAGAAGGAGAGAGAGGGACAGAGATAAAGAGGGAGAAAGGAGGAGAGACTGATGGATAGAGACAAAGACAGAGAATGGAGGAAGACAGAGAGACAGAAGGAGAGAGAGAGACAGAGATAAAGAGGGAGAGAAAGGAGGAGAGACTGATGGATAGTGACAAAGACAGAGAATGGAGGAAGACAGAGAAACAGAAGGAGAGAGAGGGACAGAGATAAAGAGGGAGAGAAAGGAGGAGAGACTGATGGATAGAGACAAAGACAGAGAATGGAGGAAGACAGAGAGACAGAAGGAGAGAGAGAGACAGAGATAAAGAGGGAGAGAAAGGAGGAGAGACTGATGGACAGAGACAAAGACTGAGAATGGAGGAAGACAGAGAGACAGAGATAAAGAGGGTGAGAAAGAGAAGAGACTGATGGACAGACGGGGACGTGAGCAGGTGGAGCTACGGGTGGCAGCTGGAGCCTCTTCAGGTCTGGAGCCTCCTCCAGCAGCACCAGGATCTGGGATGAGGGGAGAAGAAGAGGAGTTAGTAACACGTCTGAGGACAGGAGGAGGAGAGAGAAGCCCAGTGCATCATGGGAGATCCCAGCAGTCTGAGCCTAGAGCACCAGATCTAAGGGCCAGCCTAAGCAGTCCTGACTATAAGCCTGATCAACAAGGAGGTCTTAAGTCTGCTCTTAAACCTAGAGAGGGGGTCTGGTTCCTGGACTGAAACTGGGAGACGGTTCCACAGGAGGGGAGCCTGATAGCTGAAGGCTCTGGCTCCATTCTACTGTTAGAACTCTAGGAACCAGCAGGAACCCTGCATCCTGGGAGTGAAGGGTTCTAACTGGATCATAGGGGACTAGGAGCTCTGTCAGGGATGAAGGAGCCTGATTGTTGAGGACTTTGATGGTAGAAGAAGAATTTTAAATTCTGTTCTGAATCTGACAGGGAGCCATGCAGAGAAGCAGTCCAGGAGAGACCTGGTCTCTGCTACCAGTTCTAGTCAGGGGGGCAGCAGCGTTCTGGGGCTCTATTGAGGCAGTAGAGTTCAGAGTTTTTTGCGAGGTGCCTGTTGCACTTTTGATGAAATGATCGCAGGAATTGAACTTTGTCCCACCATTGTACCTACAGATGCAGACCATCACGCTGATTCCAGGAGATGGAATTGGACCAGAGATTTCCTCGGCTGTCGTCAAAATATTCGAGGCGACCAAAGTGAGTTATTGTGTTTGCTCGCCACACTCACCACTTCAAAGCTTAATTTGACCCCCTAAACACGCTCAAAAACTCACCAAATTTGGTACACACATCGGCTGCGGCAAAAAAATTCTATGTTTAACAAAAAAAAAAAACAGCGCTGTACTCATAGCGCCACCTAGATACACAAAAAAACGCCACAGCCTGTAGGAATGTCCTACAGACATGGGACCAACACCGTTTTATTCGTCTCGTCAAGATGGTCAAGTCATACACATGTACGACTGACCTAACCCTAACCAGATGTCCACAATTTTATAAGCCGTCAAAGTGGGGGAGACACGTTTCACCTTCCAATGGAAGTCTAAGGGGAGACGGTGTCCTCTCAGGGTACATACTGTCAAACAAACGCTTCTCACGTCTACACCATACATCCCACAGCTCTACCAACCACACCACTGCATTCCTGACAAAAACCCCTCCAAGAACATGGTGTTCTGTGTCCCTCTGAACCAGCGTATGCTGACTTCTTCCTCTTGTCCCACTCCAGTCCTGGTGCTCCTCCTCTCTCTCCACTCTAGCACAGATCAGAGACAGAGCAGTGGGGGAGGGGTTCTTAAAGGGCCAGCTCTCAGCTCTGCTCTCACTCTAGCACAGATCAAAGACAGAGCAGTGGGGGAGGGGTTCTTAAAGGGCCAGCTCTCAGCTCTGCTCTCACTCTAGCACAGATCAAAGACAGAGCAGTGGGGAGGGGTTCTTAAAGGGCCAGCTCTCAGCTCTGCTCTCACTCTAGCACAGATCAAAGACAGAGCAGTGGGGGAGGGGTTCTTAAAGGGCCAGCTCTCAGCTCTGCTCTCACTCTAGCACAGATCAAAGACAGAGCAGTGGGGGAGGGGTTCTTAAAGGGCGAGCTCTCAGCTCTGCTCTCACTCTAGCACAGATCAGAGACAGAGCAGTGGGGAGGGGTTCTTAAAGGGCCAGCTCTCAGCTCTGCTCTCACTCTAGCACAGATCAGAGACAGAGCAGTGGGGAGGGGTTCTTAAAGGGCCGGCTCTCAGCTCTGCTCTCACTCTAGCACAGATCAAAGACAGAGCAGTGGGGGAGGGGTTCTTAAAGGGCCAGCTCTCAGCTCTGCTCTCACTCTAGCACAGATCAGAGACAGAGCAGTGGGGGAGGGGTTCTTAAAGGGCCAGCTCTCAGCTCTGCTCTCACTCTAGCACAGATCAAAGACAGAGCAGTGGGGGAGGGGTTCTTAAAGGGCCAGCTCTCAGCTCTGCTCTCACTCTAGCACAGATCAGAGACAGAGCAGTGGGGAGGGGTTCTTAAAGGGCCAGCTCTCAGCTCTGCTCTCTCTCTAGCACAGATCAAAGACAGAGCAGTGGGGGAGGGGTTCTTAAAGGGCCAGCTCTCAGCTCTGCTCCCACTCTAGCACAGATCAGAGACAGAGCAGTGGGGGAGGGGTTCTTAAAGGGCCAGCTCTCAGCTCTGCTCTCACTCTAGCACAGATCAAAGACAGAGCAGTGGGGGAGGGGTTCTTAAAGGGCCAGCTCTCAGCTCTGCTCTCACTCTAACACAGATCAAAGACAGAGCAGTGGGGAGGGGTTCTTAAAGGGCCAGCTCTCAGCTCTGCTCTCACTCTAGCACAGATCAAAGACAGAGCAGTGGGGGAGGGGTTCTTAAAGGGCCAGCTCTCAGCTCTGCTCTCACTCTAGCACAGATCAAAGACAGAGCAGTGGGGGAGGGGTTCTTAAAGGGCCAGCTCTCAGCTCTGCTCTCACTCTAGCACAGATCAAAGACAGAGCAGTGGGGAGGGGTTCTTAAAGGGCCAGCTCTCAGCTCTGCTCTCACTCTAGCACAGATCAGAGACAGAGCAGTGGGGGAGGGGTTCTTAAAGGGCCAGCTCTCAGCTCTGCTCTCACTCTCTGATCAGACTCAGGCTTCTAACTCCTCAACTACAAGGCCTTCACCCTGGACCAGGACACCCTGGGGTTCAGGCCAGGGCTCAGGCCCTCACACGCTGCTTGTTCTATATATTGTTTTTTTGTCATTGTCGTTTGGAGGCAGGGTCAGAACTGTTTATGGGTTAGCTAATGATTTTCAGAGTTTCTTGTTATGTCAAAATTTGTGATTGTTTCTGGAAAATATCCTTCAATTTCCATTCAAATATATCGCCAGGTAATCACTGGGACCTAGAGAGAGAAAACAATTTGCATGCTGGCTGCAAGACATGAAGTCATTTCTAGTCTAAGATGCAAAGTTCATGTCTGACATCAACGAGGAAACTCTATAGAACCGGTCTAGGCCTTGATCTACTCTCCCAAACTAATCAGGTTTATGTTATTGATCTGATTCACGTGAAGTTGTTTCATCTCACTCTCCATACCGTCATGTATTTGCAATTCTTCTCTGTCGTTGGCTTTCCAAAGACTCCACCACTACCCATAATGTGCACATACACACACGTGTGCATGCAGCCCTAGCAGACAGAGAGAGCACAGGAGAACATGTCACATCATCTCCAACATCCTGCAAAACAGGAGAAAATATTTGAGTTTCTTAAATGCACCCAAAGTTCAATGTTGGAGCAGTGGCTAACAGAGTAGCTGACCTGCTGCTGGTCCAATCAAAGAACAGAGCAGTCGTGCACCTGCTGTAGCTCCGCCCCCTGACAGGCAGCACAGGTCCAGTTACCACAGAATGACAGGTTCAGACCCAACATGGCTGCCAGAGAGGAAACACTGCTCCTGGCTGCATCAGCCTGATCCTGTTAGGCTAGTCAGAAAGCAAGTAAGAAGATAGATGGATGGATTGAGAGATTGGTTTTTGGAATCTTCTGGGGAATATGTAGAAAAAAGTATATTGTATTCTACATTAGATGAAGGAAAAACTACAGCAACACAGAATATTACACAAAAGTGGTGTAACGGTAGCCTGACTAGCATTCCACCTTAACTTTGTTTGAAGTTACTTTAATGTCAACAAACTTATCACCAATGCAGGAACTTCGACTGAGATTCTGATGCCTGCTCAACAAACACTAGCTGCTGCTTCATCTGAGCTCATGAACGTGTGCTGCCACTTGATGGGCGCAAGTTTAGACGGAGCAGTAGGTGAGGGTTAGTGAGGATGCTAGTGCGCCACCTCTATTCTTCTGCGCAGCCTCTAGAGCCCTCACACTTCACATTCCAGCTCTCGTTAAACATCCATGTATGAGCGCTTCACGTGCCATTCGTGAAGTTTGTGCTGATGGTGAAGTGAAAGTCAGTCGTGATTTTGATGTTTGATCTGCAGGTGCCAGTCAGATGGGAGGAGAGGAACGTCACAGCGATTCAGGGACCTGGTGGCCGATGGATGATCCCTCCTGACGCCAAAGAGTCAATGGACCGCAGCAAGATCGGACTGAAAGGTTGGTTGACGTTTCCGATGCTGAATTGTAGAAATCGTGGCGTGTGGTTGGTTTCTAAATATTCAGGGGATCGTTTTCTCATTTAGGGCCACTGAAGACACCGATTGCCGCAGGTCACCCCTCCATGAACTTGCTACTGAGGAAGACCTTTGACCTCTATGCCAATGTGCGACCCTGCGTCTCCATTGAGGGCTACAAGACACCATACACCGACGTGAACCTGGTCACCATCCGAGAGAACACGGAGGGAGAGTACAGCGGCATCGAGCATGTGGTGAGCGGCCATGATGCTAGAGGTGGTTGATGGACTCATCAGCTGCTCTGACACAAGAAGTTGATGAAGTCTGTTGTCGCGTGTGTGTCCGACCAGACCACATGAAAATGTTGTGAGCATCTCCGACTACAACAACTCTCGTGGTCACAATCAATGGATCAAGTTACATAATTGTGGTGCTGTTCAGTTGTGATCCTGTTGGCCGACAGGCCACCGCCTCGAGGTTGTACTGCTGTTCTTCAGGGTAAGAAGTACGAGGACGCCACTACCTAAACACTGTCCAGTCTCCAAATGGACAGTGTTCCAAGGAGAAAAAGGTTTTTACAGGAAAACACAGAAACAAACTGTGGAACTGGCCTTAACTTGTGGAAACTGCTGTTGTTGGTGAAAATAATGACCAATTTTTGTTTAACTAGCAACTGCTTTATTCACAAATGGCGCCATGGTCACCACAAACAAAAACAACCAGTAGTCTCCAACGATGACATCCCGCATCTTCTCACTTCCCCTAAAACAAAAGTGCAAGTACCTAGATAGCATGATATATTGTAAACAATATACAAATGAGGTCAGGAAGACTGGGAGCAGATGGAAACTGTTAGCTTAGCAAAAAAGAGAGGGTAGTAACTGTTAGCCTAGCTTAGCACAAAGACCAAGAGCAAGGGGAGAAATGTTAGGCTCCACCACTGCTAGGCTCCTGATTTCCAGTTTCCTGATCAAGCTAAATGATGGGAATGATCTGATCTGTCAGCTGGCCTATGTTACTACGATGTCACTTCCTATTTCCATGAACCCCTTGCAACTTTGCTTCCTGGTCCTTGTGGTTTTTACTCTATCACTGAGTCTGAGCGGCCATTCAAGCTATTGTGGCGCAGCTGTGGTTGATTGCAGCTTACAGGAGCAACGTGAGGGCTGAGTTGATTGGGTCAGCTGTGACAAACCAGATGGTTATGCCCTGATGATCACATGACTATTGCCTTGTCATTTTTTCTCTGAAGCCGTTTTCGTGTCTCATTTTAGATTGTTGATGGTGTGGTTCAGAGCATCAAACTGATTACTGAGGAAGCCAGCCGACGCATCGCTGAGTACGCTTTCGAATACGCCAGAAACAACCAAAGAAACAGCGTGACGGCAGTTCATAAAGCCAACATCATGTGAGTACGATAGAAGAGGTTTTATCATCAGAGCAACACCCGGCTACCTCTGCTAGGCCCTGTGGTGTCAATAGATCCACAGAGTTGGGCGACAGGACCAGGACAGTGATAATTAACATGTAAGTCAGAACTACTGGAACTCGGCAGACATGCGTGTCCTCACAGCCACAGAAACACACGGATTACAGTGTTTATCAGGTGCGCTGCTGATGTTCTGACACTACAGCACATCTTCGTACGATTGGCTGACGATCATAATCACCTGATATGGGCACCAAAGTAGATGGTCCATCTCTTTAAGAGCCGATCAGATGACATGCGAAACAAATTCTTTGTGCAGTGACAATTGAGTCTCCAGTCTGGATGTTTATCAGGCGTCTGAAAGATGAACCGGTTGATGGAAGCGTGTGTTGGAGGGCAGTTGGCCGTGGAGGAGCAAGAGGAGAAATGAGCCAAAATAACCCTAACCCTACCAACCACATGCTCTGGTGCATAAGCCTGCACCAGTATATGATGGTAGGTTGTAGAATGTAAACGTATCTAAGCATAGCAGTAGTGGGGTCACATGACTTGGGTGCATGTCCAAGTTTTCAAAGCAGCTTTGGAATTCTGGTTTTCATTTTCCTTCATGAGTCAACGCATGAGCAGCAGCTGCTTCCTATTTGTCTTCCAGTGTGCAAGAGTATGACAATGGAAGCTGAGATAAAAGAAGCGTTTGTGTCTGAGTGGAACTGATGTTATCGTCACATGACCTGTCTGTCCATCTGTCCAGGCGAATGTCCGACGGACTTTTTTTGAAGAAATGCCGTGAGGTGGCAGAGCACTACAAAGACATCAAGTTCACTGAGATGTACCTGGACACCGTCTGCCTCAACGTGAGTTCACATGCGACCGTCGTGTCATCGCACGAATGCACCGCGGTGTTACACTATCATCCTGATGGACCACGATGTCCCCATTACTGTCTAACCTGAGCTCCCTGTGAACCCCTGTTATGTGGGGGTCTTTCAGATGGTCCAGGACCCATCCCAGTTTGACGTGCTGGTCATGCCCAACCTCTATGGAGACATTCTGAGGTCATTTACATGCTGATGCCTTCGTCAGACACTTGTCAGCCTGGTGAATCAAGCCTCACTCTGGTCTTTGTGTTTCAGTGACTTGTGTGCCGGTCTGATCGGAGGACTTGGCGTGACCCCCAGCGGGAACATTGGGGCCAATGGAGTTGCCATATTTGAATCGGTGTGTTTTGTCTTGGTTTTGTGATGTCTGGGGCCTGCAGGGGGCGGCAGCAACAGCGAGCAGTAACGTGAGAGATTGTACTGATGCTTGTCCTGCAGGTTCATGGCACCGCCCCCGACATTGCTGGTATGGACCTGGCCAACCCTACTGCCCTGCTGCTCAGTGCAGTCATGATGCTGCGTCACATGGGTCTCCACGAGCATGCTCAGAAGATCCAAACGGCGTGCTTCGACACCATCAGAGACAAACAGGTGACTCATGTCCACGGCCAACGTGTTAGCTAGATACTGAAATAAGCGGTTTGAGTCGCTGAGTTTCGTGTCGTCACGTCCTAGACTGCAGGTTAGTGGTCGTTTGGGGTGAACTGGAAGGATACGTTGATTCAGTAGTCAATGATTCCACCCAAGTGATCCCACGTGTGCCTCACCATCAGGGATATTTAGAGTTTTGGAGTTGATATAATTTTTAAATTGTCTGATTGATTGCACCTGAAACTCATCGACTAACATTGTGTTGTCCAACAAATCGATACCGACAGGCATCATGGTGTCACTGGTGATTCATAACCATGAGCCACCACCTCGGCAATGTTCCTGATGAAGCGGCCAGTGAGTGACGATAATTGTGTTGCAGGTGCTGACGAAGGATCTGGGAGGAAACTCCAAATGTTCAGAGTTCACCGCCGAAATCTGTCATCGCATCCAGGACTTGGACTAAAGCTGCAGCAAGGTGGTGACTGCGGAGACTCCGCCCCTTCAGAGACTTTGCCTCTTAGTTGCCTTGACCTCAAAGCTTCAACTTGGTTCGCTAAATGACGTGATAATATCATGGAGGGGTGGGGCTTCAGCATCAGCTGCCTTTGCAGTTTACATTATGTAACAGTGACAGCAAACCTGCGCACAAACTTCACTCGACCAAGTTGTAATGAATTGTTTCCGTCTTCGTCCTGCCGCTGGTGCCCCTAAAGTTAACAGTGTAACTGTCTTAAATTATTGTTTCTACTTCCTGTTTCTGTCTGGTCAAAGATCCATTAAAGGGCTTTTTTAATGATTAAAGTGCGTCTTCAATTGTTTTCTCCGTCAAACTTTTCCAATAAAACCCCACACAAACTGCCACAGGCCACTTTGTCAGAGCCTCCTCCCACAGTCCGCCATGTTAGAGTGAAGCACCAGAATCCTGAGTTCTGTCTTTGCCAGGATGTGGGCTACCTGGGGAAGAACCCTTCATGTTCTCGACCAGGTGTCATGGCTGCTGGATCTTAGCAATGATTCACCAATAATGACGCAACCGCAGGCGTGTGTGATGGTTTAGGAAGAATTTGTCAAAGTTTTTACTCGCGGAAAAAAACGCAGAGGCACTGGGGACCAAACCCGCATGTCATCGACACGAAATAAATTCAAGCCTCTAACACGAGACGCAGGAGCTGCTTTTATTATGAAAATCCATCCCAGGAAGCACGGTGCTGGCAATGCCATTCAACTTTACGCCGCAGTTTCCTGTCAGTCGCTCACGCTCTGGAGGAAACCGGTTTAGAGACCAGTGAGCCCAGGAACCGGCGTACCATTGGAGATTCCGGCACATTACCGGAGCGAAAGGGAGGCGGGACGATGGCGAAGACGTACGACTACCTGTTCAAGCTGCTGCTGATCGGCGACAGCGGCGTCGGTAAGACGTGCTTGCTGTTCCGGTTTAGCGAGGACGCCTTCAACACCACCTTCATCTCCACCATCGGTGAGTCCCGCCGAGCCCGGCACCGGATCGGCGACCACGGGACCGGCTGCGGGCCGAACGGAAACTAACGGCTGCTGACCGGGGAGGTGAAAGTGGGCGGGGCATCTAGATGGTTGGTGACCTTTGACCCCGGCGATCAGTGTGGGAGGGGTTGATCGATCCGCTGATCAACAGATCCTCTTCCTTCCTCCCCCGTGCGCCATGTTCGTTGAGAGACATAATTTCAGTCCACCTGAATTAAAGAACACTGATGACCATTAAAGATGTGACATAGCCGGTGTGATGTCACAGGCCCGTTTGTGGCCTACGATTAAAGCCCCGCCCATGTCATTGTGGGCGTCACCAATAGTTTTTTCAGGCTAAATGACCATATTTCAATAGAGAGCGAAGCCCGTGGCTCGCTAATCTGTTAGCAATGTGCATCCGAACTTCAGCACCTCTTAAGTCTGTTTAGCTTCACTTAACAGGAGTTCTGATGAAGCCCCGCCCCCTCATTGCAAGTCAGAACCAACTTCTTTAGTGTGACAACAACATAGTTTACGCCAATAAGAAACCCAGCAATTCATCTGACGCATAAGAATCAGCGTCACGATGTCGTTACGTTACCACATTTGTTATCCGATGAATGTACTGTCCGCCATGATTACACTTCCTGATGCTTCTGCCTGACCGACCGGTTGCCACGGTAGCAACTTGTCCAGGGCTGCGTCCGAACTGCCAAGTACCAACCTACGTCCTCCTGCTACCACCTAAATACGGCGGCACCATTCAGACACCCTAGAAGATGGTGGTGAAGCACGACCTCTGCTGGCAGAGCACCGATACTGCATAGGTAGACAGCACCAACGAAAGCCCCACCTGCTGGCCTGACTGTGGTACTGCACTCCACTCTGAACACTTCACTCATTCTCTATTATTAAGCACATGAACGCACCTTTAGTCATCAACGACTATAAATGTTGGTGTTCATCAGAATGGAAGACTGTTGGTGGTTTTTAGGGGACAAAGAAGAAGAAGTCCGCGGTGCATTGTGGGCCATAGGTTGCTCCGTAGGATGCACCTGAACCGACCTACAATGTGGGCGTGTTTAGGCTGGAATTTAGGTTGTGAAGTAGGTCGCTACTCGCACCAGTTGTGGTTTCGGACAGCCTACGAGCTGCTCTGAGACCTACCATCAGACCTACTTGGCCATTCGGACGCAGTGTACGATAACCCGCCGCCAATTCTACCCGTCTTTGTGTTGACTTTGTTGCCTGTAGTCAGATGTTGGCGCTGCCACCTGCTGACCACCAGACAGAATTGCAGGTCTCAGACTCCTCCCACTTCCCCTGATGGACGTTTCACACCCACAATGGGGCGGAGTCATTTCCTCTGCAAAGAACAGGAAACTCATGAACTTGCCAGCAGCCTTCGTACTAGGAGGTCAACAGGCCCTTCCTGTCTTTGCTGTGTGGGGTCAGAGGTCATGAGTCTCTCTCACTCACACACACACACACACACACATACTGTTGTGTTCACCAGCAACCTGTTACTGAGTGTGACACCCTCAGATTTTCTCTGAAGGTCCCGGAAACTCTGCCTATAGGAGGCTGAGGGGCGTAGCCTAAAGGTGTGTTTACTCCAAACATGATGTGAATTTTCACCTCGCTTTACTCGCACAAATTTGACGGCTGCACTATTTGTTTTTATTCATGTCATTCGCATGAAGTTTTCCCCCACGAGGAGAATTTATCTGCGCCATTTCTTTCCATCATCAACCACGGCTGACGTTACAACCGTTGCTGGCTTGTACCTGTCATGGAAGTCCCAGATACGGCTGAAAACCAAACGCCGCCACTTGCCACCTCAAAAATGGGAGGAGCTGCAGTTTTAAATAAATGACACTTCCTGTGACGCAATCAGGAATCAAACACACCCACATTTGATTGACAGCCACTGAGGAGCAAACGTGTGAGTAGGCCTGGGCGATATGGAATAAAAATGAAATCCCACATTTTTTTCACAAACAATTCGATCAATGATTTTTTCCCCCTGGGTCGAAGGTTCCACCACAGGGAGCCGTTCTTTAGTGGGAGTTTGTGCTCCTACTACTACTGCTACTACTACTACTGCTACTGCTACTACTGCTACTACTACTACTGCTACTACTACTGCTACTACTACTACTGCTACTGCTACTACTGCTACTACTGCTACTACTGCTACTAGTGCTACTACTGCTACTGCTGCTACTGCTACTACTGCTACGACTGCTACTGCTACTACTACTACTGCTACTACTACTACTGCTACTACTGCTACTACTGCTACTGCTACTACTACTACTGCTACTACTGCTACTACTGCTACTACTGCTACTGCTGCTACTACTACTACTGCTACTACTACTACTGCTACTACTACTACTGCTACTGCTACTACTACTACTACTACTGCTACTACTGCTACTGCTACTGCTACTACTACTACTACTACTACTGCTACTGCTACCACTGCTACTGCTATGACTGCTACTGCTACTACTACTACTACTACTAATCCTACTACTGCTACTACTGCTTCTACTCCTTTCTTAGAAACAACCCTCTCGCTCTCGTTAGCCATGTTGCTATTGTGTGTGTGCAGGAAGCAGGGGTGAGAGGGAAACTATGGAAGCTCCTGGGGGACAAAAGGTGCGGGTTAGGGAAACTCAGATTTTTCATTTTTTAATTCAGCTGCAACAAAAAACTCGAATTAATCAATAAAATCGATAAATCGCCCAGGCCTACGTGTGACTAACCCTCCAGATCATTTCATTGTCAATCAATCAGCTGATCGTCAATCAGTGGTTCTCCGGTGTCTCAGGTGATCAATCAATGGATTGACGTGAAAAACACTTGAGCGATTAGGGTGGAGCTGATTGATGAATTAATTTCCTGATTGAGTGTCATTTGGGTCACATGATCTGATCGGGGAGACATTAGCCAATCAGCTGCAACAATGGAGGCGGCGGCATCCCAGCTGAGGGAGCCTGTCGTTGGTCATGTTACTGATGTCACTGAACACTCCCTCTGGTTGGCGAAGAGGCCAATCAAAGAAAGGGCTTTTATATTCCATCATATGATGTCACATGATTTAGAGACACGAGACGCTGGTGTTCAGCCGAGACTGTGACCTTTTCAGCCTGTGAAATGAAGATTTGAATGATGGAAGACTTGGTGAACGTGTCCTGACCACAGAACTGAGACATTCCCCTTCTGCAGCCTGGACCGGCTCACTTCCTGTCAGTGTTGTCATGACAACCATCAACCACACATGAAAGGCAGCAGAGTGACATTTTGTTCTCTTGATTGACAGGAATTGACTTCAAAATCCGCACAATTGAACTGGACGGCAAGAAGATCAAGCTGCAGATTTGGTGAGTCTGAATGTGAGCCAGGCAGTGGCGCCGTGATGTCATTGAACGTGTCTGAAGGAGGCATTGACATCATCACAGACAACACAAGCTCCTCAGCTGCCATGATGTTATAAATCTGAGATGCCAGCTTGGCATGCGAATGAAGAATGAGTGACATCTACTCAATAAGATCAATATATTTGATAGGTGAAGTGCACTGTCACTGATCATCAGGACGGACATCGGGGTGGTTGTCAGACGTTACTGTGGTGATGGACGTTTGCTCTGTGTAGATGTTTCATTGATTGGGTTATCAATAAAAGTGATCAGTGATGAGTAGCAGGCGTGACGGGTCTGTCTGCTCGTCCTGCAGGGACACGGCGGGTCAGGAGCGGTTCCGCACCATCACCACTGCCTACTACCGAGGAGCCATGGTAGGACACACCCCCTCAGGTGGCACACTCACATGCCGCCTTCAAAATAAAACATGCGTGAATGAATTAAACAGATGAAAATATTAGAAGAATACACCCTACAAATAAAATATTAAGAACGAGGATACTGTGTATTCATAGGCTATGAAGTATATATCAGTACTCTGTTCAACCTCGGGTGGATTAAAGTGTGGGAAGGACTTCCAGAAGTTTGCTTGTGTTCATGAAATGTGCTTATCATCCATCCATCATCCATCCATCCATCATCCACCCATCCATCATCCACCCATCCATCATCCATCCACCCATCATCCACCCATCCATCATCCATCCATCCATTCATCATCCATCCATCCATCATCTACCCATCCATCATCCATCATCATCCACCCATCCATCATCCACCCATCCATCATCCATCCCTCATCCATCCATCCATCCATCATCCATCCATTCATCATCCATCCATCATCATCCACCCATCCATCCATCCATCATCCATCCATTCATCATCCATCCATCCATCATCCACCCATCCATCATCCACCCATCCATCATCCATCCATTCATCATCCACCCATTCATCATCCACCCATCATCCATCCACCCATCCATCATCCACCCATCATCCATCCACCCATCATCCATCCATCCATCATCCATCCATCCATCCATCATCCATCCATCATCCATCCACCCATCCATCATTCACCCATCATCCATCCATCATCCATCCACCCATCCATCAGTCACCCATCATCCATCCATCATCCATCCACCCATCATCCATCCATCATCCACCCATCCATCATCCATCCATTCATCATCCACCCATCCATCATCCATCCATCATCCATCCATCCATCCATCATCCACCCATCATCCATCCATCCATCATCCACCCATCATCCATCCATCCATCATCCACCCATCCATCATCCACCCATCATCCATCCACCCATTCATCATCCACCCATCATCCATCCACCCATCATCCATCCATCCATCATCCATCCATCCATCCATCATCCATCCACCCATCCATCATCCATCCATCATCCATCCACCCATCCATCATTCACCCATCATCCATCCATCATCCATCCATCATTCACCCATCATCCATCCATCATCCATCCATCATCCATCCATCCATCCATCATCCATCCACCCATCCATCATCCATTCATCATCCATCCATCCATCATCCATCCACCCATCCATCATCCATCATCCATCCACCCATCCATCATCCATCCACCCATCCATCATTCACCCATCATCCATCCATCATCCATCCACCCATCATCCATCCATCATCCATCCATCCATCATCCATCCACCCATCCATCATCCATCCATCATCCATCCACCCATCCATCATTCACCCATCATCCATCCATCATCCATCCATCCATCATCCATCCATCCATCATCCATCCACCCATCCATCATCCATTCATCATCCATCCATCCATCATCCATCCATCCATCCATCATCCATCATCCCTCCATCATCCACCACTCCATCCATTCCTCCACTCATCCATCCATCCCTCCATCCATCCATCATCCCTCCATGTTCTCCCTCGTCTCCTGTTGAGGGTGGTGGGGGTGGAGCATATCCCAGCAGCCTTTCCCCTGGACAGGTCACCAGTCCACGGCAGGGCCAACACATAGAGACAGACAACCATTGGCTCTCCCAGCCACGCCTACGGTCAATTTAGAGTCTGGATTAACCTGGTCCCTCTTGATGTCTTTGGACTGTGGAGGAAGCTGGAGTACCAGAGAGAACCCAGCAGGAACAGGGAGAACATGGAGACTCACCCTGCAGCCGGGGCTCCACCCACAACCTTCTTGATGGGGGCCACAGTGAGGACCACTGCATATTTAATATCCATATCCTAAAATAAACTGTTAATGCCTGTGATGGTAGTCAGCTTAGATCATTTTATATTGACTATGAACCCAAACTGACTTATTCGCTGTCTGTCAGTCGGACGTTGAGCCGACGCACAAACAAAGCCAACTGATGAATCTAGGCCAATGTGCCAGTCAGCAGAGCTCGGCGAGAGCTTTCGGCTCATTCGAGAAGGTGGACTCGCCACCCTCAGCCCACTCTGTGTCCCATGAACAGATATATTAACTCATCCATCCACTTCCTGCTTTGACAACCATGTGTCATGCATGATCACCACCATAAACACAGAAAACAAAGCAGGAAGGCCACGTGAAGCCACATCCAGCTGCTTCTCTTGATGAGTTGTTTCTGCTTTTTCAAGATTCTCACGAGACACTTCCCAGGTGTTATTTGTCAACAATTTGTGATGAACTACATGATACCAGGTAGAGATGCTCCAACTCCGTGCCCTTTATCAACAAGGAAGCAATCTTATCTTCATCTTCAGTTGCTAGCAATGCTAGACATTCTTCCTGATGTCAAGTCAAGTCAATTTTATTTGTACAGCGCCTAATCACAACAAAAGTTATCTCAGAGCACTTCACAAGTAGAGCAGGTCCAGCACCTCACTCCAATGAATTTACACCCAGTAGTTCTCCATCAGCAAGCACATCAGGCACATCAGCGACGAAATCCTTCTATTTAACAAATGTCACTTCTTGTCTCTGGTTTCAGGGTATCATGCTGGTCTATGACATCACCAATGAGAAGTCATTTGACAACATCAGGAACTGGATACGCAACATTGAAGAGGTAGGTCACACCCCTGATGACATCATCACGTGGTATAACTGTGCTGCTCTTACAGGCAATGGGGGGGGGGGGGGGGGGGCTGCAAGCCCCTACACAGACTTTATGTGTTTATGTTAGCTCAGTGGTAACCCTGTGGAGTCCCGAAAAAAGTCCAGATCAGCCACCCACAGGGTTCTGTCAGGTCCCCACTTTGGTACACAACTGAAAGTTCTAACAGCCACCTGGGATCATAGGGTTGAATTGCTCTTATGGCGGAAGCCCGGTGGAGCAGTGGTCCTCAGTGTGGCCCCCCAGCAAGAAGGTTGTGGGTGGAGCCCCGGCTGCAGCACGGGGTCTTTCTGGGTGAGTCTCCATGTTCTCCCTGTTCCTGCTGGGTTCTCTCTGGTACTCCAGCTTCCTCCACAGTCCAAAGACATCAAGAGGGACCAGGTTAATCCAGACTCTAAATTGACCGTAGGCGTGGCTGGGAGAGCCAATGGTTGTCTGTCTCTATGTGTTGGCCCTGCCATGGACTGGTGACCTGTCCAGGGGGAAGGCTGCTGGGATAGGCTCCACCCCCACCACCCTCAACAGGAGAAGAGGGGGATGATGGATGGATGATGGATGGATGGATGGATGGATGGATGGATTTTCTGATGGTGCTGCCTCCCTCAGGTCGCTGCACGGACACAAAAGTTAGGTGACACCAGCCATCAGTGGAGATGTGTGTTCAGAGTGATGTGTATTGGTAGTTTTCCGCCACACACAGCGTTGTGCATTTAGGCCAAAAAGTTCAAGTTTGGTCTCATCTGACCAGAACAGCTTCTTCCACATGTTGGCTGTGTCCCCACATGGCTTCTGGCAAACTCCTAATGGGACTTCTTATGGTTTTCTTTTAACAATGCTTTCTTCTTGCAAGTCTTCCATAAAGGCCAGGTTTGCACAGTGCAGGACCAAGAGTTGTCCTGTGGATAGATCGCCCCAGCTTAGCTGTGGGTCTCTGCAGTTTGTCCAGAGTCACCATGGGCCTCTTGGCTGCATCTCTGATCAGTGCTCTCCTTGTTGGGCCTGTAGGTTTAGGGGGACAGCTGTGTTTTGGTAGGTTTGCAGTTGTGCCATATTCTTTCCATTTCCAGATGATGGATTAAACAGTGCTCCATCATACCTGACTCGACTTGAAAGTCTGTGTTGACAGGTTGTGTTCTGGTTTACAGCAGAGACAGTTTTTTTTGGGTGTGCATGGACACTGCTGTTACAGACCACACCACCGTGAGGGTGATGATGAGGATTCAGGAATACCGGTGAGTGCTGAAACAAGGATATTGGTATCCTGGTGACGAATGAATACCAGTGTCTCCAGTCGACATCTGAGCAGTCTGTTCTTAGACCAGCTCACAGGAGAATGAGTGTCCATCACATCATCTCCTCCAAGCTGAACACCAGCTCTGATTCCAAGTTCCCCGCCATGAACTCAGCCTCCATCAAGCTCTCCAGCATATTTATCCTGGTATCCCAAAATCCAGGTACCCCTGGATGTTGACCTTAGGACCTCCAGCCCAGACTCAGAGCAGATGTTCTGGTCCACTATGAACCCACTTGGTTCTGGTGCTCCACAGCTTGGTCCTGGGGTCCTGTCTGGTGGTCTAGACCTGGGCCTCCACCCGTCTGGTCTTGGTCCTGCCCCTGTGCTACCATGAGTGGAGCCTCTGTGGTGTCTCGAGCCCAGCCCTCACCAGCCCCTGGTAGGATTCTTGATGTTAGACTCTTCTTCTACCTGGAGGACATACCTGACCTGCAGGGGCTCATGCCTCCATGATGGTTCCTCGTCTTCCTCCTCCATTGTAGCATCAGGTTCCTGCTGCTGGAGGTTTTCACTCAGCAGTTCATCTTTGGGGGCCATCTTCCTGATATAGTCCTGGATCTTGGTGGTCTGGTCCTGGCCAGTGGCTCTAAACGTCACTAGTTCTCTGCCTCCCTTGCTCATCCTAATGTCCAGTCTCAGGGTGCTGGACTTGGGGTGGAACCCTCCCTGCAGGGTGAGGAGCTTCCTGGTCCTGGCCTTATGTATGATATCAATTCGCATGAATACTACATCATAACTGTGAAACATAATGATGACGATGAAGAGTGACCACAAAGCTGAATGTCATTTCCAGCACGCCTCATCAGATGTGGAGCGAATGATTCTGGGCAACAAGTGTGACATGAACGACAAGAGACAAGTGTCCAAGGAGCGAGGAGAGAAGGTGACTTTGTTTTTTTTTTTCACTTAAATGAATGAAATGAAGGGCTGCATGGTGGTGCAGTGGTCAGCACTGTGGCCTGCCTCACAGCAAGAAGGTTCCGGGTTTGAGTCCCGGCTCGGGCACAGGATCTTTCTGTGTGAGTCTGCATGTTCTCCCCGTTCCTGCGTGGGTTCTCTCTGGTACTCCGGCTTCTTCCCACCGTCCAAAGACATCAATTTGGGGACGAGGCTGATTGATTCTCTAAATTGACCGTAGGTGTGAATGTGAGTGTGAATGGTTGTGCGTCTCTCTATGTTGGCCCTGCGATGGACTGGCGACCTGTCCAGGGTGAACCCCGCCTCTCGCCCGTTGCCGCTGGGATAGGCTCCACCCCCCCGCGACTCTTAACAGGAATAAGCGGAAGTCGACGATGGATGGATGAAATGAAATACACTTTATTGTCCATGGAGGGAAATTTGACTCGGACACTCTGCTGTCATATTCAGCTACAACACATAATAAATAGCAAAGACTAAATCAGGCAGTGGGGCGGACCGGTGGAGCAGTGGTCCTCACTGTGGCCCCCATCAAGAAGGTTGTGGGTGGAGCAGCACGGGGTCTTTCTGGGTGAGTCTCCATGTTCTCCCTGTTCCTGCTGGGTTCTCTCTGGTACTCCAGCTTCCTCCACAGTCCAAAGACATCAAGAGGGGACCAGGTTAATCCAGACTCTAAATTGACCGTAGGCGTGGCTGGGAGAGCCAATGGTTGTCTGTCTCTATGTGTTGGCCCTGCCATGGACTGGTGACCTGTCCAGGGGGAAGGCTGCTGGGATAGGCTCCACCCCCACCACCCTGAACAGGAGGAGAGGGAGAACATGGAGAGATGGATGGACGGATGGAGGGATGATGGATAGATGATGGATGGATGGATGGATGGATGGATGGATGGATGGATGGATGGGTGGGTGTGTGTGTGGAAAACAGGTAGAGCATAAGCCACAGACCACATATCATGCAACATACAGTATATCATACATAAGTAGCCTAGTCTATGTTTTAAGAGACCATGTAGTACACACACACACACACACACACACACACACACACACACACACATACATATACATACACACATGTTCCCTCTGTTTTACCCCATGGGTCCTGGTAAGTCGTGTCTAATGTGCATTCTTTTTGAGCATGGGGGCATTTAGGAACCTTAGTGAGGTGGGCACAAATTAATTCTTAAAGCAGTTCAGTCTTCAGGGGGGAAGTCTGAAGCATCTACCTAAGTAACAAAAGGGTTTAATTTCAATAACTCATCCAATGATCAGAACTCAAATTCAAGTCTATTAATCGATAAAGTTCATTTTACGTGGCTCCTATGAACATCCTGCTGTTGACTTGGCAAGGCAATTTTATTTGTAGAGCCTGTTTTCCCCACCAGTTTGTCTCCAGACTTCATGGCATCATAACAACATCCTCTGCCCTCAGAGCCTCACATCGACTGAGGAGAAACTCCATAGAAAACCTTGAACAGGGAAAAATGGGAGAAACCTCAGGGTGAGGAGGGGAGGAGGATCCCTCACCAGGAGGGACAGACGTGCAGGAGATGTTGGTACAGACAAGAAAACAGTTTATAACACAGAATGGAGGAAACATGGAAATGTTAGTAACAGTTGAAGAAGGAAGCTTCTGGAAGGGGAGGCAGGGAGAGCAAGCCAGCTTGATGGGGGACTGGATGGTAGACTGGTTCATGGGAGGGGAGGCAGGGAGAGCAAGCCAGCTTAATGGGGGACTGGATGGTAGACTGGTTCATGGGAGGGGAGGCAGGGAGAGCAAGCCAGCTTGATGGGGGACTGGATGGTAGACTGGTTCATGGAAGGGGAGGCAGGGAGAGCAAGCCAGCTTGATGGGGGACTGGATGGCAGACTGGTTCATGGAAGGGGAGTGCAGGCCGGTGTAACAGTAGGGAATAAGAGGAGGGGGGGCGATGCAGGCTGCGGTTGGGGCTCTGGTGGATCTGTGGAAACACAGAGAGACTGCGAGACACCAAGGCCAAACTACAAAGTGCAACAAGTAGTGGTAATGACAGTTCCAAAAATGTGCAGGGAGGAGAGGAGGAGAGAGGGGGAGAGGAGAGGAGAGGAGAGGAGAGGAGAGGAGGGGAGGGGAGGGCTCCATGTAACCTGATGTGTCCCCCAGCAGTCTCAGCCTGTAGCAGCATAGCTATCAATGGTTCAGAGCTACCTGAACCAGTCCTAACTGAAGGCTCTGTCATAAAGGAAAGTCTTAAGCCTGGACTTAAATGTAGTTAAAGTGTCTGCCTCTCTGACCCATAGAGAGATGCTGGTTCCACAGTAGAGGAACCGGAACCTGAAGGCTCTACCTCTACCTGCTCTGGTGGGACAGTAGGGACTAATGAGCTCTTTCAGAGAGGATGGAGCTTCATCATTGAGAGCCTGATGAGTCAGCAGAAGGATTTTGAAGTGGATTCTAGATCCTACAGGAAGGAGAGAAGCTAAAGTGGAGATGTGTTCTCTCTTCTAACTCCAGTCAGAACCCTGGCTGCAGCGTTCTGGACCAGCTGGAGACTCTTTAGAGAGTTGTTGGGACATCCTGACAGGAGAGAGTTGCAGTGGTCCAGCCTAGAAGTGATAAATGCATGCACCAGTTTCTCAGCATCACTCTGGGAAAGGATGTTCCTAATCTTAGTGATACTGCAGATGGAAGAAGGCGGTCCTGGTCACATACTTTATGTGGGAGCTGAAGGAAAGGTCCTGGTCAAAAATGACTCCAAGGTTCCTTGCAGTTGTCCTCTGGGTCAGGGTGATGCCATCTAGAGTAGTGATCTGGTTAGAGAGGTGTCCCTGAAGGGTTTAGGTCCAAACATGATGACCTCAGTTTGATCTGAATTTAGCAGTAAGAAGTTAGAAGACATCCAGGATTTCATGTCTTTCAGGCAGTCTAGCAGATTAGTAAACTGGCTTGTGTCGTCTGGCTCCATCGACCAGTAGAGTTGTGTGTCGTCCTCATAACAGTGGAAGTTGATCGAGTGCTTCTGGATTATGTCACCTAATGGGAGCATGTAAAGAGGGAAGAGAATCGGTCCTAAAACTGAACCCTGTGGTCCACCATATGTAACTCTGCTGTACTCTGAATGGTCATTATTAACATGAACAAACTGAAACCTGTCAGATAAGTAGGACTGAAACCATTTTAGGACAGGTCCTTTCATCCCAATTTCATGGTTTAGTCTCTGTAGCAGGATGCTGTGGTCGATGGTGTCAAATGCAGCACTGAGGTCCCAAAGGACAGAGACGAGACCTCTGTCTGAAGCTGTAAGAAGATCAGTAGAGACTCTGACCAGTGCTGGTTTAGTGCTATGGTGTTCCCTGAATCCAGACTGGAAGGCTTCAAAGAGCTCGTTGCTGTGCAGATGTTCATGTAGCTGCTCCAGGACAACATTCTCAAGGATCTTGGAGATGTAGGGAGGTTGGATATCGGCCTATAGTTGGCTAACACATCTGGGTCAAGAGAAGGTTTTTAAGTAAAGGGTTGATGACAGCCACCTTAAAGGCCTGTGGCACATAACCTGTGACTAAGGAAAGATTAATTTGGTTCAGTATAGAAGTGTTGACTAGAAGGAAGGCATCCTTAAGGAGGCTTGTTGGGATGGGATCCAGCAGACAAGTGGCTGACTTGGAGGAAGTGACTGCAGAAGTTAATTCTGACAGGTCGATGGGGAGAAGCTGTCCAAGTGAGCACCAAGTCTGGGAGGTGCTTCTATGGGACTGTAAGTCTGTCCTCCATTACTGGCAATCTTTGTTCTAATATTCACAATCTTTTCAGTAAAGAAAGAAAGGAAGTTGTTACTGCTGAGAGTTGGGGGATGCATGGCTCAACAGCACTGTGGTTCTTGGTGAGCCTGCCCACGGTGCTGAAGAGGAACCTGGGGTGGTTCTTATTCTTTTCTATCAGGGACGAGTAGTAAGCGCTTCTAGCATTACAGAGTTCTTTTGTATATATTAATAAACTCTCCTTCCAGGCTTGGTGGACTTCCTCGTGCTGGCTGGAATGTGTCTTCCTTTCCAGTTGTCTGGTCTTCTGTTTTAAGGCACGCAGCTCTGGGCTGTACCAGGGAACTATTCTTTTCTGGTTGATAACCTTCTTCTTCAGGGGAGCTACGGCATCAAGTGTCCCAAGGAGTGCTGCTGCAGTGCTGTCCACAAGATAGTCTACCTGCGAGGGGGTGAAATCAGCATAACTGCCCAATATATTATTACAAGATGTGGCAGACAAGACGGGATTCTGAGGAAGAACTGTGATGAGGTCAGCTTCTATTCCATAAGTGAGCACTAAATCAAGGATGTGATTAAAAGTGTGAGTTGGTTTGTTTACCCTCTGACAGAAGCCAACAGAATCAAGAAGCGACTTAAACGCAGTGGCCAGAGAATCATCATTGACGTCCACATGGATGTTAAAGTCACCCACTAGAATGACTTTGTCTGAGTTCAATGCCAAGTTAGACAGAAAGTCAGGGAATTCTTCTAAGAACTCAGAATAAGGTGCAGGAGGATGGTACACCCCAGCAAGTAAGAGTGGTTTCTCTGCTTTCCAGTCTGGGAGGTAGAAGCTGACAGTCAGGCTCTCAAATGAGTTAATGAACAATTATCCTCCTCTGCCAGTGGTGCGAGGTACATGGTAGTTAATGTAACCAGGAGGGCAAGA
This sequence comes from Aulostomus chinensis, assembly GCF_037954235.1. Taxonomy (NCBI): domain Eukaryota; kingdom Metazoa; phylum Chordata; class Actinopteri; order Syngnathiformes; family Aulostomidae; genus Aulostomus; species Aulostomus chinensis. The sequence goes on along the minus strand of NC_141321.1, from coordinate 35,984,050 downwards.
TTCATTTAAACTAACACACTCATCTTGCTGCACCCAGGTTTCAGTGAGTGCTAATACACCAATCTGATAATTAGTAATTAAATCGTTCACTAGGAGAGACTTGGATGCGAGAGATGGAATATTTAGCAAACCACATTTAATAGTTTTACTAGGTTGGTTTGCTGGAGCAGTGGTTTTAATTTTAACTAAGTTGCTATAAGTTACTCCTCCAGATTTGGGTGTAGGCTTATAAAGCCTCAGGGCAGACACAGTTTCTATAGGCTGGGTGGGTGACAACACGAAGGAACACGTCCCTGCGTGTTAAACTGCAGCTCTGCCTGCTTTTCTGAACTCTGGGTGCTTGTCAGGGATTAGTATGGCTAACCATTACTTGGGCCCCTTGGCACCTTATGTAAAGCCAGCAGTCTTCAACCTGGGTTTATCACCAGATAAGCGTGCTGGTGAAGTCCTGTTTTTTCCATATCAGGAAGTTGGCAAAGGCACTTAGAGTCGGTGATCCATGTCTTCCTCACATTTCAGCAATGGTCTCTATGTTGGAATCAGCCAGTCCTCCCTGTCACGTCTCCAGCTGCTTCAAATGCTGCTGCGCGACTTTTAACTGGTACACGCAAACGAGAGCACATAACGCCGATCCTGGCCTCCCTCCACTGGTTGCTTGTGCACTTTAGAGTTCATTTTAAGATGCATTTATTTGTTTTTATATCCTTAAATGGTCTGGCCCTGCCCTACCTCACTGAGCTGCTCCACCCTTATGCTCCTGCCCAATGCCTCAGGTCAGCTGATCAGCTGCTCCTGGAGACACTGAGGTGTAAGAGGACGCTCAGGGGGGCAGAGCCTTCTCTATTGCTGCACCCAAACTTTGGAACCACCACCTCTGCATATTAGGCAGGCCCCCTCACTGTCCGTTTTTAAAACCAATCTTGAAACCTATTTTTTTCCCCTGGCTTTTGACCCAGCATGAGACGTTGCTTCTGTTTTATGTTTTGTTGTTGTTGTTCCAAACTGTTTGTTATAGTTTTGTTATATGTTTTAAATTGTTCGATTATTTATGTTCAGCACATTGTGTCAACTGTGGTTGTTTTAAGTGCTTTATAAATAAAGTTGAGTTATGTGTGCTATTTGTCTCTCGTTGTCAGCTGGCGATTGATTACGGCATCAAATTCCTGGAGACCAGTGCCAAGTCCAGCATCAATGTGGAGGAGGTGAGTCTGCATTGGTGGCCTTCAACCTTTCTAGTCACATGGGTCTGATGCACGCTGCTGCCTGGATGACTCACCTTACTACAGTGATTGAGCAAACATTTAATGATCAGACAACTCAAGTTAAATCAAGTGTTTACTGGGAGTGAAGATTAATTCAACAAGTGCTCAGTGCTGCTGTGAATGAACATTTTTCTAGAAGACTAGGTTGATTCATTCACATGAAACCTTTGAAAAACCTGTGGATCCACGTGAATAGACCTCTTACACCATTGTGCCCATCATACTTGGAGCTGTTCCTGAGATATTCTAATCTTAATTCATATAAATGTGACGGACAGAATAATAAACACACCTATCTATCAAACCCAGTAAAGTTCACCAGCTCATCAACCTTCAACACAACAACCTTCAACACATCAACCCTCGACACAACAACCTTCAACACAACAACTGTCAACACAACAACCTTCAACACAGCAACCGTCAACATAACAACCCTCGACACAACAACTTTTAACACAACAACCTTCAAAACAACAACCCTCGACACAACAACCTTCAACACAACAACCGTCAACACAACAACCTTCAACACAACAACCGTCAACACATCAACAACCTTCAACACAACAACAACCATCAACAACCGTCAACACATCAACAACCTTCAACACATCAACAACATTCAACACAAATACAACCGTCAACACATCAACAACCTTCAACACAACAACAACCGTCAACACAACAACAACCGTCAACACAACAACAACCGTCAACACATCAGCAACCTTCAACACAACAACCTTCAACACATCAACAACCTTCAACACATCAACAACATTCAACACATCAACAACCGTCAACACATCAACAACCTTCAACACATCAACAACCTTCAACACAACAACATTCAACACATCAACAACCTTCAACACAACAACAACAACCGTCAACACAAAAACCTTCAACACATCAACTACCTTCAACACATCTACAACATTCAACACATCAACAACCTTCAACACAACAACATTCAACACATCAACAACCTTCAACACATCAACAACATTCAACACATCAACAACCTTCAACACAACAACCATCAACACATCAAAGACCTTCAACACATCAACAAAATTCAACACATCAACAACCTTCAACACAACAACATTAAACACATCAACAACCTTCAACACATCAACAACATTCAACACAACAACCTTCAACACATCAAAAACCTTCAACACATCAAAAACCTTCAACACATCAACAACATTCAACACAACAACATTCAACACATCAACAACCTTCAACACATAAACAACATTCAACACATCAACAACCTTCAACACAACAACAACCATCAACAAATCAACAACATTCAACACAACAACATTCAACACATCAACAACCTTCAACACATAAACAACATTCAACACATCAACAACCTTCAACACAACAACAACCTTCAACACAACAACCGTCAACACATCAACAACCTTCAACAACCTTCAACACAACAACCTTCAACACAACAACAACCTTCAACACATCGACAACCTTCAACACATCAACCACATTCAACACAACAACAACCTTCAACACAACAACAACCTTCAACACAACAACATTCAACACATCAACAACCATCAACACATCAACAACCTTCAACACATCAACAACCTTCAACACAACAACATTCAACACATAAACAACCTTCAACACAAGAACAACCGTCAACACATCAACAACCTTCAACACAACAACCATCAACACATCAACAACCTTCAACACATCAACAACCTTCAACACAACAACAACCATCAACACATCAACAACCTTCAACACATCAACAACCTTCAACACAACAACATTCAACACATCAACAACCTTCAACACATCAACAACATTCAACACATCAACAACCGTCAACACAACAACAACCATCAACACAACAACAACCTTCAACACATCAACAACCTTCAACACATCAACAACATTCAACACATCAACAACCTTCAACACATCAACAACCTTCAACACATCAATAACCGTCAACACATCAACAACCTTCAACACAATAACCTTCAACACAACAACAACCTTCAACACATCAACAATCTTGATAACATCAACAACCTTCAACATATCAACAACCATCAACACAACAACCGTCAACTCATCAACAACCTTCAACACATCAACAACAGTCAACACATCAACAACCTTCAACACAACAACCTTCAACACATCAACAACCTTCAACACATCAACAACATTCAACACATCAACAACCTTCAACACAACAACAACCATCAACACAACAACCTTCAACACATCAAAAACCCTCAACACATCAACAACCTTCAACACATCAACAACCTTCAACACATCAACAACCGTCAACACAACAGTCAACACATCAACCACCTTCAACACAACAACAACCATCAACACAACAACAACCTTCAACACATCAACAACCTTCAACACATCAACAACCTTCAACACATCAACAACCGTCAACACAACAACAACCATCAACACAACAACAACCTTCAACACAACAACAACCATCAACACAACAACAACGTTCAACACATCAACAACCCTCAACACATCAACAACGTTCAACACATCAACAACCTTCAACACATCAACAACAGTCAACACATAAACAACCTTCAACACAACAACCTTCAACACATCAACAACCTTCAACATATCAACAACCTTCAACACATCAACAACCTTCAACATATCAACAACCTTCAACACAACAACAACCATCAACACAACAACAACCTTCAACACATCAACAACCCTCAACACATCAACAACATTAAACACATCAACAACCTTCAACACATCAACAACCGTCAACACAACAACAACCGTTAACACAACAACAACCGTCTACACAACCTTCAACACATCAACAACATTCAACACATCAACAACCTTCAACACATCAACAACCTTCAACACATCAACAACCGTCAACACAACATAAACCTTCAACACATCAACAACCTTCAACACAACAACAACCATCAACACATCAACAACCTTCAACACATCAACAACATTCAACACATCAAAAACCTTCAACACAACAACAACCCTCAACACATCAACAACATTCAACACATCAACAACCTTCAACACATCAACAACCTTCAACACATCAACAACCTTCAACACATCAACAACCTTCAACACATCAACAACCTTCAACACATCAACAACAGTCAACACATCAACAACCTTCAACACAACAACCTTCAACACATCAACAACCTTCAACATATCAACAACCTTCAACACAACAACAACCATCAACACAACAACAACCTTCAACACATCAACAACCGTCAACACATCAACAACATTCAACACATCAACAACCTTCAACACATCAACAACCATTAACACAACAACAACCATTAACACAACAACAACCGTCTACACAACCTTCAACACATCAACAACCTTCAACACATCAACAACATTCAACACATCAACAACCTTCAACACAACAACAACCATCAACACATCAACAACCTTCAACACATCAACAACAGTCAACACATCAACCACCTTCAACACAACAACAACCCTCAACACATCAACAACATTCAACACATCAACAACCTTCAACACAACAACAGTCAACACATCAACAACCTTCAACACATCAACAACATTCAACACATCAACAACCTTCAACACAACAACAACCATCAACACAACAACAACCTTCAACACATCAACAACCTTCAACACATCAACAACATTTAACACATCAACAACCTTCAACACATCAACAACCTTCAACACAACAACAAACATCAACACATCAACAACCTTCAACACTTCAACACATCAAAAACCTTCAACACAACAACAACCCTCAACACATCAACAACCTTCAACACATCAACAACATTCAACACATCAACAACCTTCAACACATCAACAACCTTCAACACATCAATAACCGTCAACACATCAACAACCTTCAACACAATAACCTTCAACACAACAACAACCTTCAACACATCAACAATCTTGATAACATCAACAACCTTCAACATATCAACAACCATCAACACAACAACCGTCAACTCATCAACAACCTTCAACACATCAACAACAGTCAACACATCAACAACCTTCAACACAACAACCTTCAACACATCAACAACCTTCAACACATCAACAACATTCAACACATCAACAACCTTCAACACAACAACAACCATCAACACAACAACCTTCAACACATCAAAAACCCTCAACACATCAACAACCTTCAACACATAAACAACCTTCAACACATCAACAACCGTCAACACAACAGTCAACACATCAACCACCTTCAACACAACAACAACCATCAACACAACAACAACCTTCAACACATCAACAACCTTCAACACATCAACAACATTTAACACATCAACAACCTTCAACACATCAACAACCTTCAACACATCAACAACCTTCAACACATCAACAACCTTCAACACATCAACAACCGTCAACACAACAACAACCATCAACACAACAACAACCTTCAACACAACAACAACCATCAACACAACAACAACGTTCAACACATCAACAACCCTCAACACATCAACAACGTTCAACACATCAACAACCTTCAACACATCAACAACAGTCAACACATAAACAACCTTCAACACAACAACCTTCAACACATCAACAACCTTCAACATATCAACAACCTTCAACACATCAACAACCTTCAACATATCAACAACCTTCAACACAACAACAACCATCAACACAACAACAACCTTCAACACATCAACAACCCTCAACACATCAACAACATTAAACACATCAACAACCTTCAACACATCAACAACCGTCAACACAACAACAACCGTTAACACAACAACAACCGTCTACACAACCTTCAACACATCAACAACATTCAACACATCAACAACCTTCAACACATCAACAACCTTCAACACATCAACAACCGTCAACACAACATAAACCTTCAACACATCAACAACATTCAACACATCAGAAACCTTCAACACAACAAAAACCCTCAACACATCAACAACATTCAACACATCAACAACCTTCAACACATCAACAACATTCAACACATCAACAACCTTCAACACATCAACAACCGTCAACACAACAACAACCTTCAACACATCAACAACATTCAACACATCAACAACATTCAACACATCAACAACATTTAACACATCAACAACCTTCAACACATCAACAACCGTCAACACAACAGTCAACACATCAACCACCTTCAACACAACAACAACCATCAACACATCAACAACCTTCAACACATCAACAAACTTCAACACAACAACAGTCAACACATCAACAACCTTCAACACATCAACAACATTCAACACATCAACAACCTTCAACACAACAACAACCATCAACACAACAACAACCTTCAACACATCAACAACCTTCAACACATCAACAACATTTAACACATCAACAACCTTCAACACATCAACAACCTTCAACACAACAACAAACATCAACACATCAACAACCTTCAACACTTCAACACATCAAAAACCTTCAACACAACAACAACCCTCAACACATCAACAACCTTCAACACATCAACAACATTCAACACATCAACAACCTTCAACACATCAACAACCTTCAACACATCAATAACCGTCAACACATCAACAACCTTCAACACAATAACCTTCAACACAACAACAACCTTCAACACATCAACAATCTTGATAACATCAACAACCTTCAACATATCAACAACCATCAACACAACAACCGTCAACTCATCAACAACCTTCAACACATCAACAACAGTCAACACATCAACAACCTTCAACACAACAACCTTCAACACATAAACAACCTTCAACACATCAACAACATTCAACACATCAACAACCTTCAACACAACAACAACCATCAACACAACAACCTTCAACACATCAAAAACCCTCAACACATCAACAACCTTCAACACATCAACAACCTTCAACACATCAACAACCGTCAACACAACAGTCAACACATCAACCACCTTCAACACAACAACAACCATCAACACAACAACAACCTTCAACACATCAACAACCTTCAACACATCAACAACATTTAACACATCAACAACCTTCAACACATCAACAACCTTCAACACATCAACAACCGTCAACACAACAACAACCATCAACACAACAACAACCTTCAACACAACAACAACCATCAACACAACAACAACCCTCAACACATCAACAACCCTCAACACATCAACAACGTTCAACACATCAACAACCTTCAACACATCAACAACAGTCAACACATAAACAACCTTCAACACAACAACCTTCAACACATCAACAACCTTCAACATATCAACAACCTTCAACACATCAACAACCTTCAACATATCAACAACCTTCAACACAACAACAACCATCAACACAACAACAACCTTCAACACATCAACAACCCTCAACACATCAACAACATTAAACACATCAACAACCTTCAACACATCAACAACCGTCAACACAACAACAACCGTTAACACAACAACAACCGTCTACACAACCTTCAACACATCAACAACATTCAACACATCAACAACCTTCAACACATCAACAACCTTCAACACATCAACAACCTTCAACACAACAACAACCTTCAACACAACAACATTCAACACATCAACAACCATCAACACATCAACAACCTTCAACACATCAACAACCTTCAACACAACAACATTCAACACATAAACAACCTTCAACACAAGAACAACCGTCAACACATCAACAACCTTCAACACAACAACCATCAACACATCAACAACCTTCAACACATCAACAACCTTCAACACAACAACAACCATCAACACATCAACAACCTTCAACACAACAACAACCATCAACACATCAACAACCTTCAACACATCAACAACATTCAACACATCAAAAACCTTCAACACAACAACAACCCTCAACACATCAACAACATTCAACACATCAACAACCTTCAACACATCAACAACCTTCAACACATCAACAACCTTCAACACATCAACAACCTTCAACACATCAACAACCTTCAACACATCAACAACAGTCAACACATCAACAACCTTCAACACAACAACCTTCAACACATCAACAACCTTCAACATATCAACAACCTTCAACACAACAACAACCATCAACACAACAACAACCTTCAACACATCAACAACCCTCAACACATCAACAACATTCAACACATCAACAACCTTCAACACATCAACAACCGTCAACACAACAACAACCATTAACACAACAACAACCGTCTACACAACCTTCAACACATCAACAACCTTCAACACATCAACAACATTCAACACATCAACAACCTTCAACACAACAACAACCATCAACACATCAACAACCTTCAACACATCAACAACAGTCAACACATCAACCACCTTCAACACAACAACAACCCTCAACACATCAACAACATTCAACACATCAACAACCTTCAACACAACAACAGTCAACACATCAACAACCTTCAACACATCAACAACATTCAACACATCAACAACCTTCAACACAACAACAACCATCAACACAACAACAACCTTCAACACATCAACAACCTTCAACACATCAACAACATTTAACACATCAACAACCTTCAACACATCAACAACCTTCAACACAACAACAAACATCAACACATCAACAACCTTCAACACTTCAACACATCAAAAACCTTCAACACAACAACAACCCTCAACACATCAACAACCTTCAACACATCAACAACATTCAACACATCAACAACCTTCAACACATCAACAACCTTCAACACATCAATAACCGTCAACACATCAACAACCTTCAACACAATAACCTTCAACACAACAACAACCTTCAACACATCAACAATCTTGATAACATCAACAACCTTCGACATATCAACAACCATCAACACAACAACCGTCAACTCATCAACAACCTTCAACACATCAACAACAGTCAACACATCAACAACCTTCAACACAACAACCTTCAACACATCAACAACCTTCAACACATCAACAACATTCAACACATCAACAACCTTCAACACAACAACAACCATCAACACAACAACCTTCAACACATCAAAAACCCTCAACACATCAACAACCTTCAACACATAAACAACCTTCAACACATCAACAACCGTCAACACAACAGTCAACACATCAACCACCTTCAACACAACAACAACCATCAACACAACAACAACCTTCAACACATCAACAACCTTCAACACATCAACAACATTTAACACATCAACAACCTTCAACACATCAACAACCTTCAACACATCAACAACCTTCAACACATCAACAACCTTCAACACATCAACAACCGTCAACACAACAACAACCATCAACACAACAACAACCTTCAACACAACAACAACCATCAACACAACAACAACGTTCAACACATCAACAACCCTCAACACATCAACAACGTTCAACACATCAACAACCTTCAACACATCAACAACAGTCAACACATAAACAACCTTCAACACAACAACCTTCAACACATCAACAACCTTCAACATATCAACAACCTTCAACACATCAACAACCTTCAACATATCAACAACCTTCAACACAACAACAACCATCAACACAACAACAACCTTCAACACATCAACAACCCTCAACACATCAACAACATTAAACACATCAACAACCTTCAACACATCAACAACCGTCAACACAACAACAACCGTTAACACAACAACAACCGTCTACACAACCTTCAACACATCAACAACATTCAACACATCAACAACCTTCAACACATCAACAACCTTCAACACATCAACAACCGTCAACACAACATAAACCTTCAACACATCAACAACATTCAACACATCAGAAACCTTCAACACAACAAAAACCCTCAACACATCAACAACATTCAACACATCAACAACCTTCAACACATCAACAACATTCAACACATCAACAACCTTCAACACATCAACAACCGTCAACACAACAACAACCTTCAACACATCAACAACATTCAACACATCAACAACATTCAACACATCAACAACATTTAACACATCAACAACCTTCAACACATCAACAACCGTCAACACAACAGTCAACACATCAACCACCTTCAACACAACAACAACCATCAACACATCAACAACCTTCAACACATCAACAAACTTCAACACAACAACAGTCAACACATCAACAACCTTCAACACATCAACAACATTCAACACATCAACAACCTTCAACACAACAACAACCATCAACACAACAACAACCTTCAACACATCAACAACCTTCAACACATCAACAACATTTAACACATCAACAACCTTCAACACATCAACAACCTTCAACACAACAACAAACATCAACACATCAACAACCTTCAACACTTCAACACATCAAAAACCTTCAACACAACAACAACCCTCAACACATCAACAACCTTCAACACATCAACAACATTCAACACATCAAAAACCTTCAACACATCAACAACCTTCAACACATCAATAACCGTCAACACATCAACAACCTTCAACACAATAACCTTCAACACAACAACAACCTTCAACACATCAACAATCTTGATAACATCAACAACCTTCAACATATCAACAACCATCAACACAACAACCGTCAACTCATCAACAACCTTCAACACATCAACAACAGTCAACACATCAACAACCTTCAACACAACAACCTTCAACACATAAACAACCTTCAACACATCAACAACATTCAACACATCAACAACCTTCAACACAACAACAACCATCAACACAACAACCTTCAACACATCAAAAACCCTCAACACATCAACAACCTTCAACACATCAACAACCTTCAACACATCAACAACCGTCAACACAACAGTCAACACATCAACCACCTTCAACACAACAACAACCATCAACACAACAACAACCTTCAACACATCAACAACCTTCAACACATCAACAACATTTAACACATCAACAACCTTCAACACATCAACAACCTTCAACACATCAACAACCGTCAACACAACAACAACCATCAACACAACAACAACCTTCAACACAACAACAACCATCAACACAACAACAACGTTCAACACATCAACAACCCTCAACACATCAACAACGTTCAACACATCAACAACCTTCAACACATCAACAACAGTCAACACATAAACAACCTTCAACACAACAACCTTCAACACATCAACAACCTTCAACATATCAACAACCTTCAACACATCAACAACCTTCAACATATCAACAACCTTCAACACAACAACAACCATCAACACAACAACAACCTTCAACACATCAACAACCCTCAACACATCAACAACATTAAACACATCAACAACCTTCAACACATCAACAACCGTCAACACAACAACAACCGTTAACACAACAACAACCGTCTACACAACCTTCAACACATCAACAACATTCAACACATCAACAACCTTCAACACATCAACAACCTTCAACACATCAACAACCTTCAACACAACAACAACCTTCAACACAACAACATTCAACACATCAACAACCATCAACACATCAACAACCTTCAACACATCAACAACCTTCAACACAACAACATTCAACACATAAACAACCTTCAACACAAGAACAACCGTCAACACATCAACAACCTTCAACACAACAACCATCAACACATCAACATCCTTCAACACATCAACAACCTTCAACACAACAACAACCATCAACACATCAACAACCTTCAACACATCAACAACCTTCAACACAACAACATTCAACACATCAACAACCTTCAACACATCAACAACATTCAACACATCAACAACCGTCAACACAACAACAACCATCAACACAACAACAACCTTCAACACATCAACAACCTTCAACACATCAACAACATTCAACACATCAACAACCTTCAACACATCAACAACCTTCAACACATCAATAACCGTCAACACATCAACAACCTTCAACACAATAACCTTCAACACAACAACAACCTTCAACACATCAACAATCTTGATAACATCAACAACCTTCAACATATCAACAACCATCAACACAACAACCGTCAACTCATCAACAACCTTCAACACATCAACAACAGTCAACACATCAACAACCTTCAACACAACAACCTTCAACACATCAACAACCTTCAACACATCAACAACATTCAACACATCAACAACCTTCAACACAACAACAACCATCAACACAACAACCTTCAACACATCAAAAACCCTCAACACATCAACAACCTTCAACACATCAACAACCTTCAACACATCAACAACCGTCAACACAACAGTCAACACATCAACCACCTTCAACACAACAACAACCATCAACACAACAACAACCTTCAACACATCAACAACCTTCAACACATCAACAACATTTAACACATCAACAACCTTCAACACATCAACAACCTTCAACACATCAACAACCTTCAACACATCAACAACCGTCAACACAACAACAACCATCAACACAACAACAACCTTCAACACAACAACAACCATCAACACAACAACAACGTTCAACACATCAACAACCCTCAACACATCAACAACGTTCAACACATCAACAACCTTCAACACATCAACAACAGTCAACACATAAACAACCTTCAACACAACAACCTTCAACACATCAACAACCTTCAACATATCAACAACCTTCAACACATCAACAACCTTCAACATATCAACAACCTTCAACACAACAACAACCATCAACACAACAACAACCTTCAACACATCAACAACCCTCAACACATCAACAACATTAAACACATCAACAACCTTCAACACATCAACAACCGTCAACACAACAACAACCGTTAACACAACAACAACCGTCTACACAACCTTCAACACATCAACAACATTCAACACATCAACAACCTTCAACACATCAACAACCTTCAACACATCAACAACCGTCAACACAACATAAACCTTCAACACATCAACAACCTTCAACACAACAACAACCATCAACACATCAACAACCTTCAACACATCAACAACATTCAACACATCAAAAACCTTCAACACAACAACAACCCTCAACACATCAACAACATTCAACACATCAACAACCTTCAACACATCAACAACCTTCAACACATCAACAACCTTCAACACATCAACAACCTTCAACTCATCAACAACCTTCAACACATCAACAACAGTCAACACATCAACAACCTTCAACACAACAACCTTCAACACATCAACAACCTTCAACATATCAACAACCTTCAACACAACAACAACCATCAACACAACAACAACCTTCAACACATCAACAACCGTCAACACATCAACAACATTCAACACATCAACAACCTTCAACACATCAACAACCGTCAACACAACAACAACCATTAACACAACAACAACCGTCTACACAACCTTCAACACATCAACAACCTTCAACACATCAACAACATTCAACACATCAACAACCTTCAACACAACAACAACCATCAACACATCAACAACCTTCAACACATCAACAACAGTCAACACATCAACCACCTTCAACACAACAACAACCCTCAACACATCAACAACATTCAACACATCAACAACCTTCAACACAACAACAGTCAACACATCAACAACCTTCAACACATCAACAACATTCAACACATCAACAACCTTCAACACAACAACAACCATCAACACAACAACAACCTTCAACACATCAACAACCTTCAACACATCAACAACATTTAACACATCAACAACCTTCAACACATCAACAACCTTCAACACAACAACAAACATCAACACATCAACAACCTTCAACACTTCAACACATCAAAAACCTTCAACACAACAACAACCCTCAACACATCAACAACCTTCAACACATCAACAACATTCAACACATCAACAACCTTCAACACATCAACAACCTTCAACACATCAATAACCGTCAACACATCAACAACCTTCAACACAATAACCTTCAACACAACAACAACCTTCAACACATCAACAATCTTGATAACATCAACAACCTTCAACATATCAACAACCATCAACACAACAACCGTCAACTCATCAACAACCTTCAACACATCAACAACAGTCAACACATCAACAACCTTCAACACAACAACCTTCAACACATCAACAACCTTCAACACATCAACAACATTCAACACATCAACAACCTTCAACACAACAACAACCATCAACACAACAACCTTCAACACATCAAAAACCCTCAACACATCAACAACCTTCAACACATAAACAACCTTCAACACATCAACAACCGTCAACACAACAGTCAACACATCAACCACCTTCAACACAACAACAACCATCAACACAACAACAACCTTCAACACATCAACAACCTTCAACACATCAACAACATTTAACACATCAACAACCTTCAACACATCAACAACCTTCAACACATCAACAACCTTCAACACATCAACAACCTTCAACACATCAACAACCGTCAACACAACAACAACCATCAACACAACAACAACCTTCAACACAACAACAACCATCAACACAACAACAACGTTCAACACATCAACAACCCTCAACACATCAACAACGTTCAACACATCAACAACCTTCAACACATCAACAACAGTCAACACATAAACAACCTTCAACACAACAACCTTCAACACATCAACAACCTTCAACATATCAACAACCTTCAACACATCAACAACCTTCAACATATCAACAACCTTCAACACAACAACAACCATCAACACAACAACAACCTTCAACACATCAACAACCCTCAACACATCAACAACATTAAACACATCAACAACCTTCAACACATCAACAACCGTCAACACAACAACAACCGTTAACACAACAACAACCGTCTACACAACCTTCAACACATCAACAACATTCAACACATCAACAACCTTCAACACATCAACAACCTTCAACACATCAACAACCGTCAACACAACATAAACCTTCAACACATCAACAACATTCAACACATCAGAAACCTTCAACACAACAAAAACCCTCAACACATCAACAACATTCAACACATCAACAACCTTCAACACATCAACAACATTCAACACATCAACAACCTTCAACACATCAACAACCGTCAACACAACAACAACCTTCAACACATCAACAACATTCAACACATCAACAACATTCAACACATCAACAACATTTAACACATCAACAACCTTCAACACATCAACAACCGTCAACACAACAGTCAACACATCAACCACCTTCAACACAACAACAACCATCAACACATCAACAACCTTCAACACATCAACAACCTTCAACACAACAACAGTCAACACATCAACAACCTTCAACACATCAACAACATTCAACACATCAACAACCTTCAACACAACAACAACCATCAACACAACAACAACCTTCAACACATCAACAACCTTCAACACATCAACAACATTTAACACATCAACAACCTTCAACACATCAACAACCTTCAACACAACAAAAACCATCAACACATCAACAACCTTCAACACTTCAACACATCAAAAACCTTCAACACAACAACAACCCTCAACACATCAACAACCTTCAACACATCAACAACCTTCAACACATCAACAACCTTCAACACATCAACAACGTTCAACACATCAACAACCTTCAACACATCAACAACAGTCAACACATCAACAACCTTCAACGCAACAACCTTCAACACATCAACAACCTTCAACATATCAACAACCTTCAACACAACAACAACCATCAACACAACAACAACCTTCAACACATCAACAACCCTCAACACATCAACAACATTCAACACATCAACAACCTTCAACACATCAACAACCGTCAACACAACAACCGTTAACACAACAACAACCGTCCACACAACCTTCAACACATCAACAACCTTCAACACATCAACAACGTTCAACACATCAACAACCTTCAACACATCAACAACCTTCAACACATCAACAACAGTCAACACATCAACAACCTTCAACGCAACAACCTTCAACACATCAACAACCTTCAACATATCAACAAACTTCAACACAACAACAACCATCAACACATCAACAACCTTCAACAAAACAACAACCATCAACACATCAACAACTTTCAACACATCAACAACATTCAACACATCAACAACCTTCAACACAACAACAACCATAAACACATCAACAACGTTCAACACAACAACCTTCAACACATCAACAACCTTCAACATATCAACAACCTTCAACACAACAACAACCATCAACACAACAACAACCTTCAACACATCAACAACCCTCAACACATCAACAACATTCAACACATCAACAACCTTCAACACATCAACAACCGTCAACACAACAACAACCATCAACACAACAACAACCTTCAACACATCAACAACCCTCAACACATCAACAACATTCAACACTTCAACAACCTTCAACACATCAACAACCGTCAACACAACAACAACCGTTATCACAACAACAACACAACAACAACCATCAACACATCAACAACGTTCAACACAACAACCTTCAACACATCAACAACCTTCAACATATCAACAACCTTCAACACAACAACAACCATCAACACAACAACAACCTTCAACACATCAACAACCGTCAACACAACAACAACCGTTAACACAACAACAACCGTCTACACAACCTTCAACACATCAACAACATTCAACACATCAACAACCTTCAACACATCAACAACCTTCAACACATCAACAACCGTCAACACAACATAAACCTTCAACACATCAACAACATTCAACACATCAGAAACCTTCAACACAACAAAAACCCTCAACACATCAACAACATTCAACACATCAACAACCTTCAACACATCAACAACATTCAACACATCAACAACCTTCAACACATCAACAACCGTCAACACAACAACAACCTTCAACACATCAACAACATTCAACACATCAACAACATTCAACACATCAACAACATTTAACACATCAACAACCTTCAACACATCAACAACCGTCAACACAACAGTCAACACATCAACCACCTTCAACACAACAACAACCATCAACACATCAACAACCTTCAACACATCAACAAACTTCAACACAACAACAGTCAACACATCAACAACCTTCAACACATCAACAACATTCAACACATCAACAACCTTCAACACAACAACAACCATCAACACAACAACAACCTTCAACACATCAACAACCTTCAACACATCAACAACATTTAACACATCAACAACCTTCAACACATCAACAACCTTCAACACAACAACAAACATCAACACATCAACAACCTTCAACACTTCAACACATCAAAAACCTTCAACACAACAACAACCCTCAACACATCAACAACCTTCAACACATCAACAACATTCAACACATCAAAAACCTTCAACACATCAACAACCTTCAACACATCAATAACCGTCAACACATCAACAACCTTCAACACAATAACCTTCAACACAACAACAACCTTCAACACATCAACAATCTTGATAACATCAACAACCTTCAACATATCAACAACCATCAACACAACAACCGTCAACTCATCAACAACCTTCAACACATCAACAACAGTCAACACATCAACAACCTTCAACACAACAACCTTCAACACATAAACAACCTTCAACACATCAACAACATTCAACACATCAACAACCTTCAACACAACAACAACCATCAACACAACAACCTTCAACACATCAAAAACCCTCAACACATCAACAACCTTCAACACATCAACAACCTTCAACACATCAACAACCGTCAACACAACAGTCAACACATCAACCACCTTCAACACAACAACAACCATCAACACAACAACAACCTTCAACACATCAACAACCTTCAACACATCAACAACATTTAACACATCAACAACCTTCAACACATCAACAACCTTCAACACATCAACAACCGTCAACACAACAACAACCATCAACACAACAACAACCTTCAACACAACAACAACCATCAACACAACAACAACGTTCAACACATCAACAACCCTCAACACATCAACAACGTTCAACACATCAACAACCTTCAACACATCAACAACAGTCAACACATAAACAACCTTCAACACAACAACCTTCAACACATCAACAACCTTCAACATATCAACAACCTTCAACACATCAACAACCTTCAACATATCAACAACCTTCAACACAACAACAACCATCAACACAACAACAACCTTCAACACATCAACAACCCTCAACACATCAACAACATTAAACACATCAACAACCTTCAACACATCAACAACCGTCAACACAACAACAACCGTTAACACAACAACAACCGTCTACACAACCTTCAACACATCAACAACATTCAACACATCAACAACCTTCAACACATCAACAACCTTCAACACATCAACAACCTTCAACACAACAACATTCAACACATAAACAACCTTCAACACAAGAACAACCGTCAACACATCAACAACCTTCAACACAACAACCATCAACACATCAACATCCTTCAACACATCAACAACCTTCAACACAACAACAACCATCAACACATCAACAACCTTCAACACATCAACAACCTTCAACACAACAACATTCAACACATCAACAACCTTCAACACATCAACAACATTCAACACATCAACAACCGTCAACACAACAACAACCATCAACACAACAACAACCTTCAACACATCAACAACCTTCAACACATCAACAACATTCAACACATCAACAACCTTCAACACATCAACAACCTTCAACACATCAATAACCGTCAACACATCAACAACCTTCAACACAATAACCTTCAACACAACAACAACCTTCAACACATCAACAATCTTGATAACATCAACAACCTTCAACATATCAACAACCATCAACACAACAACCGTCAACTCATCAACAACCTTCAACACATCAACAACAGTCAACACATCAACAACCTTCAACACAACAACCTTCAACACATCAACAACCTTCAACACATCAACAACATTCAACACATCAACAACCTTCAACACAACAACAACCATCAACACAACAACCTTCAACACATCAAAAACCCTCAACACATCAACAACCTTCAACACATCAACAACCTTCAACACATCAACAACCGTCAACACAACAGTCAACACATCAACCACCTTCAACACAACAACAACCATCAACACAACAACAACCTTCAACACATCAACAACCTTCAACACATCAACAACATTTAACACATCAACAACCTTCAACACATCAACAACCTTCAACACATCAACAACCTTCAACACATCAACAACCGTCAACACAACAACAACCATCAACACAACAACAACCTTCAACACAACAACAACCATCAACACAACAACAACGTTCAACACATCAACAACCCTCAACACATCAACAACGTTCAACACATCAACAACCTTCAACACATCAACAACAGTCAACACATAAACAACCTTCAACACAACAACCTTCAACACATCAACAACCTTCAACATATCAACAACCTTCAACACATCAACAACCTTCAACATATCAACAACCTTCAACACAACAACAACCATCAACACAACAACAACCTTCAACACATCAACAACCCTCAACACATCAACAACATTAAACACATCAACAACCTTCAACACATCAACAACCGTCAACACAACAACAACCGTTAACACAACAACAACCGTCTACACAACCTTCAACACATCAACAACATTCAACACATCAACAACCTTCAACACATCAACAACCTTCAACACATCAACAACCGTCAACACAACATAAACCTTCAACACATCAACAACCTTCAACACAACAACAACCATCAACACATCAACAACCTTCAACACATCAACAACATTCAACACATCAAAAACCTTCAACACAACAACAACCCTCAACACATCAACAACATTCAACACATCAACAACCTTCAACACATCAACAACCTTCAACACATCAACAACCTTCAACACATCAACAACCTTCAACTCATCAACAACCTTCAACACATCAACAACAGTCAACACATCAACAACCTTCAACACAACAACCTTCAACACATCAACAACCTTCAACATATCAACAACCTTCAACACAACAACAACCATCAACACAACAACAACCTTCAACACATCAACAACCGTCAACACATCAACAACATTCAACACATCAACAACCTTCAACACATCAACAACCGTCAACACAACAACAACCATTAACACAACAACAACCGTCTACACAACCTTCAACACATCAACAACCTTCAACACATCAACAACATTCAACACATCAACAACCTTCAACACAACAACAACCATCAACACATCAACAACCTTCAACACATCAACAACAGTCAACACATCAACCACCTTCAACACAACAACAACCCTCAACACATCAACAACATTCAACACATCAACAACCTTCAACACAACAACAGTCAACACATCAACAACCTTCAACACATCAACAACATTCAACACATCAACAACCTTCAACACAACAACAACCATCAACACAACAACAACCTTCAACACATCAACAACCTTCAACACATCAACAACATTTAACACATCAACAACCTTCAACACATCAACAACCTTCAACACAACAACAAACATCAACACATCAACAACCTTCAACACTTCAACACATCAAAAACCTTCAACACAACAACAACCCTCAACACATCAACAACCTTCAACACATCAACAACATTCAACACATCAACAACCTTCAACACATCAACAACCTTCAACACATCAATAACCGTCAACACATCAACAACCTTCAACACAATAACCTTCAACACAACAACAACCTTCAACACATCAACAATCTTGATAACATCAACAACCTTCAACATATCAACAACCATCAACACAACAACCGTCAACTCATCAACAACCTTCAACACATCAACAACAGTCAACACATCAACAACCTTCAACACAACAACCTTCAACACATCAACAACCTTCAACACATCAACAACATTCAACACATCAACAACCTTCAACACAACAACAACCATCAACACAACAACCTTCAACACATCAAAAACCCTCAACACATCAACAACCTTCAACACATAAACAACCTTCAACACATCAACAACCGTCAACACAACAGTCAACACATCAACCACCTTCAACACAACAACAACCATCAACACAACAACAACCTTCAACACATCAACAACCTTCAACACATCAACAACATTTAACACATCAACAACCTTCAACACATCAACAACCTTCAACACATCAACAACCTTCAACACATCAACAACCTTCAACACATCAACAACCGTCAACACAACAACAACCATCAACACAACAACAACCTTCAACACAACAACAACCATCAACACAACAACAACGTTCAACACATCAACAACCCTCAACACATCAACAACGTTCAACACATCAACAACCTTCAACACATCAACAACAGTCAACACATAAACAACCTTCAACACAACAACCTTCAACACATCAACAACCTTCAACATATCAACAACCTTCAACACATCAACAACCTTCAACATATCAACAACCTTCAACACAACAACAACCATCAACACAACAACAACCTTCAACACATCAACAACCCTCAACACATCAACAACATTAAACACATCAACAACCTTCAACACATCAACAACCGTCAACACAACAACAACCGTTAACACAACAACAACCGTCTACACAACCTTCAACACATCAACAACATTCAACACATCAACAACCTTCAACACATCAACAACCTTCAACACATCAACAACCGTCAACACAACATAAACCTTCAACACATCAACAACATTCAACACATCAGAAACCTTCAACACAACAAAAACCCTCAACACATCAACAACATTCAACACATCAACAACCTTCAACACATCAACAACATTCAACACATCAACAACCTTCAACACATCAACAACCGTCAACACAACAACAACCTTCAACACATCAACAACATTCAACACATCAACAACATTCAACACATCAACAACATTTAACACATCAACAACCTTCAACACATCAACAACCGTCAACACAACAGTCAACACATCAACCACCTTCAACACAACAACAACCATCAACACATCAACAACCTTCAACACATCAACAACCTTCAACACAACAACAGTCAACACATCAACAACCTTCAACACATCAACAACATTCAACACATCAACAACCTTCAACACAACAACAACCATCAACACAACAACAACCTTCAACACATCAACAACCTTCAACACATCAACAACATTTAACACATCAACAACCTTCAACACATCAACAACCTTCAACACAACAACAACCATCAACACATCAACAACCTTCAACACTTCAACACATCAAAAACCTTCAACACAACAACAACCCTCAACACATCAACAACCTTCAACACATCAACAACCTTCAACACATCAACAACCTTCAACACATCAACAACGTTCAACACATCAACAACCTTCAACACATCAACAACAGTCAACACATCAACAACCTTCAACGCAACAACCTTCAACACATCAACAACCTTCAACATATCAACAACCTTCAACACAACAACAACCATCAACACAACAACAACCTTCAACACATCAACAACCCTCAACACATCAACAACATTCAACACATCAACAACCTTCAACACATCAACAACCGTCAACACAACAACCGTTAACACAACAACAACCGTCCACACAACCTTCAACACATCAACAACCTTCAACACATCAACAACGTTCAACACATCAACAACCTTCAACACATCAACAACCTTCAACACATCAACAACAGTCAACACATCAACAACCTTCAACGCAACAACCTTCAACACATCAACAACCTTCAACATATCAACAAACTTCAACACAACAACAACCATCAACACATCAACAACCTTCAACAAAACAACAACCATCAACACATCAACAACTTTCAACACATCAACAACATTCAACACATCAACAACCTTCAACACAACAACAACCATAAACACATCAACAACGTTCAACACAACAACCTTCAACACATCAACAACCTTCAACATATCAACAACCTTCAACACAACAACAACCATCAACACAACAACAACCTTCAACACATCAACAACCCTCAACACATCAACAACATTCAACACATCAACAACCTTCAACACATCAACAACCGTCAACACAACAACAACCATCAACACAACAACAACCTTCAACACATCAACAACCCTCAACACATCAACAACATTCAACACTTCAACAACCTTCAACACATCAACAACCGTCAACACAACAACAACCGTTATCACAACAACAACACAACAACAACCATCAACACATCAACAACGTTCAACACAACAACCTTCAACACATCAACAACCTTCAACATATCAACAACCTTCAACACAACAACAACCATCAACACAACAACAACCGTCAACACAACAACAACCATCAACACAACAACAACCTTCAACACATCAACAACCCTCAACACATCAACAACATTCAACACTTCAACAACCTTCAACACATCAACAACCGTCAACACAACAACAACCGTTATCACAACAACAACACAACAACAACCATCAACACATCAACAACGTTCAACACAACAACCTTCAACACATCAACAACCTTCAACATATCAACAACCTTCAACACAACAACAACCATCAACACAACAACAACCTTCAACACATCAACAACCCTCAACACATCAACAACATTCAACACATCAACAACCTTCAACACATCAACAACCGTCAACACAACAACAACCATCAACACAACAACAACCTTCAACACATCAACAACATTCAACACATCAACAACCTTCAACACAACAACAACCATCAACACATCAACAACCTTCAACACATCAACAACCTTCAACACAACAACAGTCAACACATCAACAACCTTCAACACATCAACAACATTCAACACATCAACAACCTTCAACACAACAACAACCATCAACACAACAACAACCTTCAACACATCAACAACCTTCAACACATCAACAACCTTCAACACATCAACAACATTTAACACATCAACAACCTTCAACACATCAACAACCTTCAACACATCAACAACCGTCAACACATCAAACACCTTCAACACAACAACCTTCAACACATCAACAACCTTCAACACATCAACAACCTTCAACACATCAACAACCGTCAACACAACAACAACCTTCAACACATCAACAACATTCAACACATCAACAACCTTCAACACAACAACAACCATCAACACATCAACAACCTTCAACACATCAACAACCTTCAACACAACAACAGTCAACACATCAACAACCTTCAACACATCAACAACATTCAACACATCAACAAACTTCAACACAACAACAACCTTCAACACAACAACCGTCAACACATCAACAACCTTCAACAACCTTCAACACAACAACCTTCAACACAACAACAACCTTCAACACATCGACAACCTTCAACACATCAACCACATTCAACACAACAACAACCGTCAACACATCAACAACCCTCAACACATCAACAACCTTCAACACATCAACAACCATCAACACATCAACAAACTTCAACACATCAACAACCTTCAACACAACAACAGTCAACACATCAACAACCTTGAACACATCAACAACATTCAACACATCAACAACCTTCAACACAACAACAACCATCAACACAACAACAACCTTCAACACATCAACAACCTTCAACACATCAACAACATTTAACACATCAACAACTTTCAACACATCAACAACCTTCAACACCTCAACAACCTTCAACACATCAACAACTGTCAACACATCAACAACCTTCAACACGACACCAACCTTCAACACATCAACAACCTTCAACACATCAACAACATTCAACACATCAACAACCTTCAACACAACAACAACCATCAACACAACAACAACCTTCAACACATCAACAACCCTTAACACATCAACAACATTCAACACATCAACAACCTTAAACACATCAACAACTGTCAACACAACAACCTTCAACACAACAACAACCGTCAACACAACAACCGTCAACACATCAACAACCTTCAACACATCAACAACCTTCAACACAACAACCTTCAACACATCAACAACCTTCAACACATCAACAACCTTCAACACATCAACAACATTCAACATATCAACAACCTTCAACACAACAACCGTCAACACATCAACAACCTTCAACACATCAACAACCTTCAACACAACAACCTTCAACACAACAACAACCATCAACACATCAACAACCTTCAACACCTCAACAACATTCAACACATCAACAACCGTCAACACATCAACAACCTTCAACACTACACCAACCTTCAACACATCAACAACCTTCAACACATCAACAACATTCAACACATCAACAACCTTCAACACAACAACAACCATCAACACAACAAAAACCTTCAACACATCAACAACCCTTATCACATCAACAACATTCAACACATCAACAACCTTCAACATATCAACAACTGTCAACACAACAACCTTCAACACTACAACAACCGTCAACACAACAACCGTCAACACATCAACAACCTTCAACACATCAACAACATTCAACACATCGACAACCTTCAACACAACAACAACCATCAACACATCAACAACCTTCAACACATCAACAACCTTCAACACAACAACAACCATCAACACATCAACAACCTTCAACACATCAACAACCTTCAACACAACAACATTCAACACATCAACAACCTTCAACACATCAACAACATTCAACACATCAACAACCTTAGACACAACAACAACCGTCAACACAACAACAACCGTCAACACAACAACAACCGTCAACACAACAACCTTCAACACATCAACAACCTTCAACACATCAACAACCTTCAACACAACAACCATCAACATCCTTCAACACAACAACCATCAACACATCAACAACCTTCAACACATCAACAACCTTCAACACAAGAACAACCATCAACACATCAACAACCTTCAACACATCAACAACCTTCAACACAACAACATTCAACACATCAACAACATTCAACACATCAACAACATTCAACACATCAACAACCTTCAACACAACAACAACCATCAACACAACAACAACCTTCAACACATTAACAACATTCAACAGAACAACCTTCAACACAACAACAACCTTCAACACATCAACAACCTTCAACACATCAACAACATTCAACATATCAACAACCTTCAACACAACAACCGTCATCACATCAACAACCTTCAACACAACAACCATCAACAACCTTCAACAAAACAACCATCAACACATCAACAACCTTCAACACAACAACAACCATCAACACAACAACAACCTTAAACACATCAACAACATTCAACACATCAACAACATTCAACACATCAACAACCTTCAACACATCAACAACATTCAACACATTAACAACCTTCAACACAACAACAACCTTCAACACAACAACCGTCAACACCTCAACAACCTTCAACAACCTTCAACACAACAACCTTCAACACAACAACAACCTTCAACACATCAACAACCTTCAACACATGAACAACATTCAACACAACAACAACCGTCAACACATCAACAACCCTCAACACATCAACAACCGTCAACACAACAACCTTCAATACAACAACAACCTTCAACACATAAACAACCTTCAACACATCAACAACATTCAACACAAGAACAACCATCAAGACATCAACAACCTTCAACACATCAACAACCTTCAACACATCAACAACATTCAACATATCAACAACCTTCAACACAACAACCGTCAACACATCAACAACCTTCAACACATCAACAACCTTCAACACAACAACCTTCAACACAACAACCATCAACACCTCAACAACATTCAACACATCAACAACCGTCAACACATCAACAACCTTCAACACTACACCAACCTTCAACACATCAAAAACCTTCAACACATCAACAACATTCAACACATCAACAACCTTCAACACAACAACAACCATCAACACAACAACAACCTTCAACACATCAACAACCCTTAACACATCAACAACATTCAACACATCAACAACCTTCAACACATCAACAACTGTCAACACAACAACCTTCAACACAACAACAACCTTCAACACATCGACAACCTTCAACACAACAACCATCAACACATCAACAACCTTCAACACATCAACAACCTTCAACACAACAACAACCATCAACACATCAACAACCTTCAACACATCAACAACCTACAACACAAAAACATTCAACACATCAACAACCTTCAACACATCAACAACCTTCAACACATCAACAATCTTAGACACAACAACCGTCAACACAACAACAACCGTCAACACAACAACCTTCAACACATCAACAACCTTCAACACATCAACAACATTCATCACATCAACAACCTTCAACACAACAACCATCAACAACCTTCAACAAAACAACCATCAACACATCAACAACCTTCAACACAACAACAACCATCAACACAACAACAACCTTAAACACATCAACAACATTCAACACATCAACAACATTCAACACATCAACAACCTTCAACACATCAACAACCTTAAACACATCAACAACCTTCAACACATCAACAACCGTCAACACATCAAACACCTTCAACACAACAACCTTCAACACATCAACAACCTTCAACACATCAACAACCTTCAACACATCAACAACCGTCAACACAACAACAACCTTCAACACATCAACAACATTCAACACATCAACAACCTTCAACACAACAACAACCATCAACACATCAACAACCTTCAACACATCAACAACCTTCAACACAACAACAGTCAACACATCAACAACCTTCAACACATCAACAACATTCAACACATCAACAAACTTCAACACAACAACAACCTTCAACACAACAACCGTCAACACATCAACAACCTTCAACAACCTTCAACACAACAACCTTCAACACAACAACAACCTTCAACACATCGACAACCTTCAACACATCAACCACATTCAACACAACAACAACCGTCAACACATCAACAACCCTCAACACATCAACAACCTTCAACACATCAACAACCATCAACACATCAACAAACTTCAACACATCAACAACCTTCAACACAACAACAGTCAACACATCAACAACCTTGAACACATCAACAACATTCAACACATCAACAACCTTCAACACAACAACAACCATCAACACAACAACAACCTTCAACACATCAACAACCTTCAACACATCAACAACATTTAACACATCAACAACTTTCAACACATCAACAACCTTCAACACCTCAACAACCTTCAACACATCAACAACTGTCAACACATCAACAACCTTCAACACGACACCAACCTTCAACACATCAACAACCTTCAACACATCAACAACATTCAACACATCAACAACCTTCAACACAACAACAACCATCAACACAACAACAACCTTCAACACATCAACAACCCTTAACACATCAACAACATTCAACACATCAACAACCTTAAACACATCAACAACTGTCAACACAACAACCTTCAACACAACAACAACCGTCAACACAACAACCGTCAACACATCAACAACCTTCAACACATCAACAACCTTCAACACAACAACCTTCAACACATCAACAACCTTCAACACATCAACAACCTTCAACACATCAACAACATTCAACATATCAACAACCTTCAACACAACAACCGTCAACACATCAACAACCTTCAACACATCAACAACCTTCAACACAACAACCTTCAACACAACAACAACCATCAACACATCAACAACCTTCAACACCTCAACAACATTCAACACATCAACAACCGTCAACACATCAACAACCTTCAACACTACACCAACCTTCAACACATCAACAACCTTCAACACATCAACAACATTCAACACATCAACAACCTTCAACACAACAACAACCATCAACACAACAAAAACCTTCAACACATCAACAACCCTTATCACATCAACAACATTCAACACATCAACAACCTTCAACATATCAACAACTGTCAACACAACAACCTTCAACACTACAACAACCGTCAACACAACAACCGTCAACACATCAACAACCTTCAACACATCAACAACATTCAACACATCGACAACCTTCAACACAACAACAACCATCAACACATCAACAACCTTCAACACATCAACAACCTTCAACACAACAACAACCATCAACACATCAACAACCTTCAACACATCAACAACCTTCAACACAACAACATTCAACACATCAACAACCTTCAACACATCAACAACATTCAACACATCAACAACCTTAGACACAACAACAACCGTCAACACAACAACAACCGTCAACACAACAACAACCGTCAACACAACAACCTTCAACACATCAACAACCTTCAACACATCAACAACCTTCAACACAACAACCATCAACATCCTTCAACACAACAACCATCAACACATCAACAACCTTCAACACATCAACAACCTTCAACACAAGAACAACCATCAACACATCAACAACCTTCAACACATCAACAACCTTCAACACAACAACATTCAACACATCAACAACATTCAACACATCAACAACATTCAACACATCAACAACCTTCAACACAACAACAACCATCAACACAACAACAACCTTCAACACATTAACAACATTCAACAGAACAACCTTCAACACAACAACAACCTTCAACACATCAACAACCTTCAACACATCAACAACATTCAACATATCAACAACCTTCAACACAACAACCGTCATCACATCAACAACCTTCAACACAACAACCATCAACAACCTTCAACAAAACAACCATCAACACATCAACAACCTTCAACACAACAACAACCATCAACACAACAACAACCTTAAACACATCAACAACATTCAACACATCAACAACATTCAACACATCAACAACCTTCAACACATCAACAACATTCAACACATTAACAACCTTCAACACAACAACAACCTTCAACACAACAACCGTCAACACCTCAACAACCTTCAACAACCTTCAACACAACAACCTTCAACACAACAACAACCTTCAACACATCAACAACCTTCAACACATGAACAACATTCAACACAACAACAACCCTCAACACATCAACAACCCTCAACACATCAACAACCGTCAACACAACAACCTTCAATACAACAACAACCTTCAACACATAAACAACCTTCAACACATCAACAACATTCAACACAAGAACAACCATCAAGACATCAACAACCTTCAACACATCAACAACCTTCAACACATCAACAACATTCAACATATCAACAACCTTCAACACAACAACCGTCAACACATCAACAACCTTCAACACATCAACAACCTTCAACACAACAACCTTCAACACAACAACCATCAACACCTCAACAACATTCAACACATCAACAACCGTCAACACATCAACAACCTTCAACACTACACCAACCTTCAACACATCAAAAACCTTCAACACATCAACAACATTCAACACATCAACAACCTTCAACACAACAACAACCATCAACACAACAACAACCTTCAACACATCAACAACCCTTAACACATCAACAACATTCAACACATCAACAACCTTCAACACATCAACAACTGTCAACACAACAACCTTCAACACAACAACAACCTTCAACACATCGACAACCTTCAACACAACAACCATCAACACATCAACAACCTTCAACACATCAACAACCTTCAACACAACAACAACCATCAACACATCAACAACCTTCAACACATCAACAACCTACAACACAAAAACATTCAACACATCAACAACCTTCAACACATCAACAACCTTCAACACATCAACAATCTTAGACACAACAACCGTCAACACAACAACAACCGTCAACACAACAACCTTCAACACATCAACAACCTTCAACACATCAACAACATTCATCACATCAACAACCTTCAACACAACAACCATCAACAACCTTCAACAAAACAACCATCAACACATCAACAACCTTCAACACAACAACAACCATCAACACAACAACAACCTTAAACACATCAACAACATTCAACACATCAACAACATTCAACACATCAACAACCTTCAACACATCAACAACATTCAACACATTAACAACCTTCAACACAACAACAACCTTCAACACAACAACCGTCAACACCTCAACAACCTTCAACAACCTTCAACACAACAACCTTCAACACAACAACAACCTTCAACACATCAACAACCTTCAACACATGAACAACATTCAACACAACAACAACCGTCAACACATCAACAACCCTCAACACATCAACAACCGTCAACACAACAACAACCATCAACACAACAACAACCTTCAACACAACAACAACCATCAACACATCAACAACATTCAACACATCAACAACCTTCAACACATCAACAACAGTCAACACATCAACAACCTTCAACACATCAACCACCCTCAACACAACAACAACATTCAACACAATAACAACCTTCAACACATCAACAACCTTCAACACATCAACAACCTTCAACACATCAACAACCTTCAACACAACAACAACCATCAACACAACAACAACCTTCAACACATCAACCACCCTCAATACATCAACAACATTCAACACATCAACAACCGTCAACACATCAACAACCGTCAACACAACAAAAACCGTCAACACAACAACAACCGTCTACACAACAACCTTCAACACATCAACAACCTTCAACACATCAACAACATTCAACACATCAACAACCTTCAACACAACAACCGTCAACACATCAACAACCTTCAACACATCAACAACATTCAACACATCAACAACCTTCAACACATCAACAACCTTCAACACAACAACATTCAACACATCAACAACCTTCAACACATCAACAACCTTCAACACAACAACATTCAACACATCAACAACCTTCAACACATCAACAACCTTCAACACATCAACAACCATCAACACAACAACAACCGTCAACACATCAACAACCTTCAACACATCAACAACCTTCAACACATCAACAACATTCAACACATCAACAACCTTCAACACATCAACAACCTTCAACACAACAACATTCAACACATCAACAACCTTCAACACATCAACAACCTTCAACACATCAACAACATTCAACACATCAACAACATTCAACACATCAACAACCTTCAACACATCAACAACATTCAACACATTAACAACCTTCAACACAAAAACAACCATCAACACATCAACAACCTTCAACACATCAACAATATTGAACACAACAACCTTCAATACAACAACAACCTTCAACACATCAACAACCTTCAACACATCAACAACATTCAACACAAGAACAACCATCAAGACATCAACAACCTTCAACACATCAACAACCTTCAACACAACAACATTCAACACATCAACAACCTTCAACACAAAAACAACCATCAACAGAACAACAACCTTCAACACATCAACAACATTCAACACATCAACAACCTTCAACACATCAACAACATTCAAGACATTAACAACCTTCAACACAACAACAACCTTCAACACAACAACCGTCAACACATCAACAACCTTCAACACAACAACCTTCAACACAACAACAACCTTCAACACATCAACAACCTTCAACACATCAACAACATTCAACACAACAACAACCGTCAACACATCAACATCCCTCAACACATCAACAACCTTCAACACATAAAGAATCATCAACACATCAACAACCTTCAACACATCAACAACCTTCGACACAAAAACATTCAAAACATCAACAACCTTCAACACATCAACAACATTCAACACATCAACAACCTTCAACACATCAACAACCTTCGACACAAAAACATTCAACACATCGACAACATTCAACACATCAACAACATTCAACACATCAACAACCTTCAACACATCAACAACATTCAACACATTAACAACCTTCAACACAACAACAACCTTCAACACAACAACCGTCAACACATCAACAACCTTCAACAACCTTCAACACAACAACCTTCAACACATCAACAACCTTTAACACATCAACAACATTCAACACAACAACAACCGTCAACACATCAACAACCCTCAACACATCAACAACCTTCAACACATCAACAACCTTCAACACAACAACATTCATCACATCAACAACCTTCAACACATCAACAACATTCAACACATCAACAACCGTCAACACAACAACAACCATCAACACAACAACCTTCAACACAACAACAACCATCAACACATCAACAACATTCAACACATCAACAAACTTCAACACATCAACAACAGTCAACACATCAACAACCTTCAACACAATAACAACCTCTAACACATCAACAACCTTCAACACATCAACAACCTTCAACACATCAACAACCTTCAACACAACAACAACCATCAACACAACAACAACCTTCAACACATCAACAACCTTCAACACATCAACAACATTCAACACATCAACAACCTTCAACACAACAACAACCATCAACACATCAACAAACTTCAACACATCAACAACCTTCAACACAACAACAGTCAACACATCAACAACCATCAACACAACAACAACCTTCAACACATCAACAACCTTCAACACATCAACAACATTTAACACATCAACAACTTTCAACACATCAACAACCTTCAACACATCAACAACCGTCAACACATCAACAACCTTCAACACAACAACCTTCAACACATCAACAACCTTCAACACATCAACAACATTCAACACATCAACAACCTTCAACACATCAACAGCCGTCAACACATCAACAACCTTCAACACAACAACCTTCAACACATCAACAACCTTCAACACATCAACAACATTCAACATATCAACAACCTTCAACACAACAACCGTCAACACATCAAAAACCTTCAACACATCAACAACCTTCAACACAACAACCTTCAACACAACAATACCTTCAACACATCAACAACCTTCAACACATCAACAACATTCAACACAAGAACAACCATCAAGACATCAACAACCTTCAACACATCAACAACCTTCAACACATCAACAACATTCAACACATCAACAACATTCAACACATCAACAACCTTCAACACAACAACAACCATCAACACAACAACAACCTTCAACACATCAACAACCTTCAACACATCAACAACATTCAACACATCAACAACATTCAACACATCAACAAACTTCAACACATCAACAACATTCAACACATTAACAACCTTCAACACAACAACAACCTTCAACACAACAACCGTCAACACATCAACAACCTTCAACAACCTTCAACACAACAACCTTCAACACAACAACAACCTTCAACACATCAACAACCTTCAACACATGAACAACATTCAACACAACAACAACATTCAACACATCAACAACATTCAACACAACAACAACCGTCAACACATCAACAACCATCAACACATCAACAACCTTCAACACAACAACAACCATCAACACATCAACAACCTTCAACACAACAACAGTCAACACATCAACAACCTTCAACACATCAACAACATTCAACACATCAACAACCTTCAACACAACAACAACCATCAACACAACAACAACCTTCAACACATCAACAACCTTCAACACATCAACAACATTCAACACATCAACAACCTTCAACACAACAACAACCATCAACACAACAACAACCTTCAACACATCAACCACCCTCAACACATCAACAACATTCAACAAATCAACAAACTTCAACACATCAACAACCGTCAACACAACAACCGTCAACACATCAACAACCGTCTACACAACAACAGTCAACACATCAACAACCTTCAACACATCAACAACATTCAACACATCAACAACCTTCAACACAACAACAACCATCAACACAACAACAACATTCAACACAACAACAACCGTCAACACATCAACAACCATCAACACACCAACAACCTTCAACACATCAACAACCTTCAACACAACAACAACCATCAACACATCAACAACCTTCAACACATCAACAACCTTCAACACAACAACAGTCAACACATCAACAACCTTCAACACATCAACAACATTCAACACATCAACAACCTTCAACACAACAACAACCATCAACACAACAACCTTCAACACATCAACAACCTTCAACACATCAACAACATTTAACACATCAACAACCTTCAACACAACAACAACCATCAACACATCAACAACCTTCAACACATCAACAACATTCAACACATCAACAACATTCAACACATCAACAACCTTCAACACAACAACAACCATCAACACAACAACAACCTTCAACACATCAACAACCTTCAACACATCAACAACATTTAACACATCAACAACCTTCAACACATCAACAACCTTCAACACATCAACAACCTTCAACACATCAACAACCGTCAACACATCAACAACCTTCAACACAACAACCTTCAACACATCAACAACCTTCATCACATCAACAACCTTCAACACATCAACAACATTCAACATATCAACAACCTTCAACACAACAACCGTCAACACATCAACAACCTTCAACACATCAACAACCGTAAACACATCAACAACCTTCAACACAACAACAACCATCAACACATCAACAACCTTCAACACCTCAACAACATTCAACACATCAACAACCGTCAACACTAGACCAACCTTCCACACATCAACAATCTTCAACACATCAACAACA
Source organism: Aulostomus chinensis (assembly GCF_037954235.1). Classification (NCBI taxonomy): domain Eukaryota; kingdom Metazoa; phylum Chordata; class Actinopteri; order Syngnathiformes; family Aulostomidae; genus Aulostomus; species Aulostomus chinensis. Next base: position 35,947,876 of record NC_141321.1, on the reverse strand, counting down.
TTCAACACATCAACAACCTTCAACACAACAACAACCATCAACACAACAACAACCTTCAACACATCAACAACCCTCAACACATCAACAACATTCAACACATCAACAACCTTCAACACATCAACAACATTCAACACATCAACAACCTTCAACACAACAACAACCATCAACACAACAACAACCTTCAACACATCAACAACCTTCAACACATCAACAACATTCAACACATCGACAACCTTCAACACATCAACAACCTTCAACACATCAACAACCTTCAACACAACAACATTCAACACATCAACAACCTTCAACACCTCAACAACATTCAACACATCAACAACCGTCAACACTAGACCAACCTTCAACACATCAACAATCTTCAACACATCAACAACATTCAACACATCAACAACCTTCAACACAACAACAACCATCAACACAACAACAACCTTCAACACATCAATAACCCTCGACACATCAACAACATTCAACACATCAACAACCTTCAACACATCAACAACCGTCAACACAACAACCGTCAACACAACAACAACCGTCAACACAACAACCGTCAACACATCAACAACCTTCAACACATCAACAACATTCAACACATCGACAACCTTCAACACAACAACAACCATCAACACATCAACAACCTTCAACACATCAACAACCTTCAACACATCAACAACCTTCAACACAACAACATTCAACACATCAACAACCTTCAACACATCAACAACATTCAACACATCAACAACCTTTGACACAACAACAACCATCAACACAACAACAACCGTCAACACAACAACCTTCAACACATCAACAACCTTCAACACATCAACAACATTCAACACATCAACAACCTTCAACACAACAACCATCAACAACCTTCAACACAACAACCATCAACACATCAACAACCTTCAACACATCAACAACATTCAACACATCAACAACCTTCAACACAACAACAACCATCAACACAACAACAACCTTCAACACATCAACAACCTTCAACACATCAACAACATTCAACACAAGAACAACCATCAAGACATCAACAACCTTCAACACATCAACAACCTTCAACACAACATTCAACACATCAACATCATTCAACACATCAATAACCTTCAACACAACAACAACCATCAACACAACAACAACCTTCAACACATCAACAACCTTCAATACAACAACATTCAACACATCAACAACCTTCAACACATCAACAACATTCAACACATTAACAACCTTCAACACAACAACAACCTTCAACACAACAACCGTCAACACATCAACAACCTTCAACACAACAACCTTCAACACAACAACAACCGTCAACACATCAACAACCCTCAACACATCAACAACCTTCAACACATCAACAACCATCAACACATCAACAACCTTCAGCACATCAACAACCTTCAACACTACAACATTCAACACATCAACAAACTTCAACACATCAACAACATTCAACACATCAACAACCGTCAACACAACAACAACCATCAACACAACAACAACCTTCAACACAACAACAACCATCAACACATCAACAACATTCAACACATCAACAACCTTCAACACATCAACAACCTTCAACACAATAACAACCTTCAACACATCAACAACCTTCAACACATCAACAACATTCAACACATCAACAACCTTCAACACAACAACAACCATCAACACAACAACAACCTTCAACACATCAACCACCCTCAACACATCAACAACCTTCAACACATCAACAACATTCAACACATCAACAACCTTCAACACAACAACAACCGTCAACACATCAACAACCTTCAACACATCAACAACATTCAACACATCAACAACCTTCAACACATCAACAACCTTCAACACAACAACATTCAACACATCAACAACCTTCAACACATCAACAACATTCAACACATCAACAACCTTCAACACAACAACAACCATCAACACAACAACAACCGTCAACACATCAACAACTTTCAACACATCAACAACCTTCAACACATCAACAACATTCAACACATCAACAACCTTCAACACATCAACAACCTTCAACACAACAACATTCAACACATCAACAACCCTCAACACATCAACAACATTCAAACACATCAACAACCTTCAACACAGCAACAATCGTCAACACAACAACAACCTTCAAGTCAAGTCAAGTCAGGTTCATTAGTCTGGCTCCACCTCCCTCCTTCAATGAACCTCCACCCAACAATTCTCCATCAGCAGCACATCCTGCAACAGCAGCCACCAGAACCTTCCTTTACCAGCAGGAAGGTGGAGCAGATCCAGGATCAGTGGGGACGGAGAGAGAGCAGGAGAGCAGGACAGAGACAAAGACAGAGAATGGAGGAAGACAGAGAGACAGAAGGAAAGAGAGGGACAGAGATAAAGAGGGAGAGAGAGCAGGAGAGACTGATGTATAGAGACAAAGACAGAGAATCGAGGAGGACAGAGAAAGAAGGAAAGAGAGAGACAGAGACAAAAGAGGGAGAGAAAGGAGGAGAGACTGATGTATAGAGACAAAGAGAGCATTGAGGAGGATATAGAGACAGAAGGAAAGACAGGGACAGAGATAAAGAGGGAGAGAAAGGAGGAGAAACTGATGGACAGACGGGGACGTGAGCAGTTGGAGCTACTGGTGGCAGCTGGAGCCTCTTCAGGTCTGGAGCCTCCTCCAGCAGCACCAGGATCTGGGATGAGGGGAGAAGAAGAGGAGTTAGTCACACGTCTGAGGACAGGAGGAGGAGAGAGAAGCCCAGTGCATCATGGGAGATTCCAGCAGTCTGAGCCTATAGCAGCAGATCTAAGGGCCAGCCTAAGCAGTCCTGACTATAAGCCTGATCAACAAGGAGGTCTTAAGTCTGCTCTTAAACCTAGAGAGGGGGTCTGGGTCCTGGACTGAAGCTGGGAGACGGTTCCACAGGAGGGGAGCCTGATAGCTGAAGGCTCTGGCTCCATTCTACTGTTAGAACTCTAGGAACCAGCAGGAACCCTGCAGCAGCGTTCTGGACCAGCTGGAGAGTCTTTAGGGACCTGTTAGTCCAGCCTGGTAGGAGGGAGGGCCAATAATCCAGCCTGCCTAGAGATTTGTTGAATGTGGGAGTTAAAGGGTCCTGGTCAAAGAGAATTGCTAGGTTTCTACGGTGGTGCTGGGGGCCAGGGTGGTGCCATCCAGGGTACCTGTCTCATCAGATCAGGTGGTCCTCAGGTGTTTGGGCCCAGCACAAGAACTTCAGTTTATCAGAGTTTAATAAAGGAAATGATGGTCCTCCATGTTTCCTGTCCTTCAGACAGGCCTCCAGTTCAGTCAGCTGGTTTGTTCCATGTGGATCATTGATGAGTTCAGCTGAGTGTCGTCTGCATAGCAGTGAACATTAATGGAGTGTTTCCTGATCATGTGACCTAGAGGAAGCAGGGACAGGGTGAAGAGGACTGGTCCAAGCACAGAGCCTTGTGGAACACCAGAACTGACTGTAGTGGTCTCAGAGGAACCATCATTAACTGGTACCAACTGAGATGACCTAGTAAATTTGACCTGAACCAGTTTAGTGTGGTTCCTTTAATACCAGTGACAGGTTCCAGTCTCTGTAGAAGGATATGGTGGTCAATGGTATCAAAGCTGCACTGAGACTAATCAGACCAGTAGAGAGACCAGTCCCTTATCTGGTACCAGCAGGAGGTCACTGGTACCTTTGACTAGTTCTGTTTCTGTGCTAGGATGAACCTGGAACCTGACTGAATCCTCCAATCAGCTGTTGCTGTGGAGAAGTCACAGAGCTGTTTAGCAGCTGCTTTCTCCAGAACCTTGGAGAGAAAAGGAAGATGTGATGTTGGTCTGTAGTTGGTGGAACTTCTGGATCCAGGCTTGTTTTGGAGGAGGGTTTAATTCCTGCTACTTTAAAGGACTGAGGGATGGAACCAGATACCAGCCTCACATTGATCATATCTAAGAGGGAGGAGCTAACCAGGGAAAAGACGCCTGGTGCTTCCAGCCCAGCGCTGCTCCAGATCTCTAGCCAGACTCTTCTCTTCTGTTGTTCCCAAATGGTGGAACCAACTACCGAACTCTGTGCGTTCTGCTGAGTCCCTTTCTACTTTTAAGAGACAATTGAAGACTCAATTGTTCAGGGAGCACTGAGGCACTGAACCTGACTCTGCTCCTCTTTGTCCTGTGGTAGAATCAGTCAGAGGGTCCAAGACCCAGCACTGAGTGACTATGTAGCACTAACTGGGTTGTGTGATGTTGTATGTTTGTTATATATTTTTTTTTTTTTTTTAAAAGGGAGGGGGGGCGGCACTTCCTCTGCCACTAGATGGCAGTACCTGTGACCAAATCACAACTGAAGCACTTTTGCGCTTCCTATGGGCTTTTCCTTAATTAGGTCTGAATTCTTTCTTGTGTTGTACGTCGCTTTGGACAAAAGCGTCTGCTAAATGAAATTGTAGAATCGTAGAATTGTAGATTTGTAGAGACAACAAAACAACCGTCAACACAACAACACCTTTCAAGAATGACAATGGCGATGAGTATATATTGAACTTCAGCACACGCTTCCAGTCCCAGTCCCACATTGCCCCCTAGGGGAAGGAATAAATATGAATGTGGAACCTTCAGTGTAACATGTTCAAAAACATTAAATGGAATTTCAATCTGCATCAACACAGATCTGAACTCAAAGTAACACTCCAGACAAGTGATGTTTTTAGATGATAATGTGTCCACCGTCTTCCTGACATCCTTCAGTGGTGTGGACACTTTTGACCCGGTCTGTACATCTGTGTGTGGTGTGGCTGAGCTGCTAATTAGCGTCCTGGCCAAATCAAATGTTTTCAGTCCCTTTTGAGTAAATACATACAGTATACAATGACATGATGTGTTTCCGTCCTCAGGCCTTCGTCACACTGGGCAGAGACATCTTGGCACGGCTGACCAGGAAGATGGTGAGTTGCCGTCACAGCCATAATCACATCTTTTCAGACTTCTGAGTGGATGACAGAGCTGTCAGTCATCTCTCTTGTGACGTCTTGCCTCCAGAGCGATAACAACCCATCAACTGGTGGTGGGCCAGTTAGAATTACGGAGTCACACTCCAAGAAGAGCTTCTTCAGGTGTACGCTGGTGTAGATGGAGCCTCAACTCAGACGTCACGTCCTTCTTTTCCGGCTGAAACGTGGCAATGGCGAGATGGAGTGCCGCCCTGCTGGCTGTAGAGAAGCAACAGCAGCTGCTTTTCTACAACAAGGAAACATGCAGGAAGCGAAGGCATCAATGGGATTGCAGGAATGTCTTCACCTCTTTCTGCACGCTGCTTTTTCTCCTTCTTCTGTTGCTACGGTGCCAGACACAACTTATTAATGCCTGATTTAAAGAGAGGAAGCCTGCCGACTGTTGGTGAGCACGTCTTTTGTCCCAAAACGGCGATGACATTGTTGCTGCAGTTCCATGACTTTATCTGTCATCCGACTGCCACCACTGTTCCTCAAAAGGCCGTCAGGTGAATAGCGAAAATTTTAACACGATCAAAGTATGGCGCCATCTCATTGCAGTGTTGATATATGGCTGATAATGACCAACAGGAAGCACACATCACCTCCATCCACTAATTTGCACTATCATGAAGAAGGTGGTCTCCATGTTTCATGACATCGTCACAACTCAATATATGAGAATATATGAGAAATCAAAGAACCTGACTCTGACAGATTATTTTTTGGTGGTCTGTAGCCATAGTTACCGTCATGACCTGTCACAACAACTGCTGTAAACATCTCGAAACATTCACCATCCTAAATAAATGACAACATGGTTTTTGATCAGTCAGCATTTTCTCTGTCTCTCTTATGCAACCAAACAAAATCCCAGGATGGATCTGCAACTTTTCAAGAGGCAAAACAAATGAACTTCAAGTTTGTTTGCAGTTCAAATTTGGTTTGTAAGTCAGAACCCTTTGGTTGCAGATATTGGTTGTGAATCTAAAAAGTTTACTACCAATTCTCCAAAATCTGGTGTGTGCGTGCATGTGCGTGTGTGTGTGCGTGTGTGTGTGTTGGGGGGTCATCTTCCTGGACTGGAAGATGTAAGACAGGCTTCCAAACACCAGCCATCAGCAGGGTGACAGTAGGTCCTGCAGCATCAACGGAGGCGCGTCTCTCAGTGCAGGCCCTGTTTGTGACATTCAACGGCAACGGAAACAAACTTTTAAGGTTCGCAATCAAAACTTACAGATCTGAAAATTAACATTTTTGACTCACAAAGTTCATCACAAAGTCGTCTGAGTAGCGACTGAAAAGACTGCAGTTTGTGACTTTAAAAGTTGTCCTCTCAAAATGTTGCTTGGTTGCATAATAAAGATACAAATGAACCTTCATACTTCTTGGAATGACCTTTGACCTGGAGGCGGGTTCACTGACACACAGGATGTCGAGGTGATAGTGAACTTTGACATGAATCCAGGTCGAGGAAAACCCTTCAGCCTGTCCATATTTTGTGTTTTCTGTTGTTATTTTCTGTCTTTAGTTTTATCAGCAAGTTTAAAACTAAAGTCTTATTAATTCCTTTATCGCCTTAAATCCTTAAACAAGGATTTTAAGTTGAACTAAGGGAAAATAAATGTCATAAAACAAAGTTACAGTTGAAACCCTTCAACTATTTGTCCAATTAGATCACAAACAATTGTCAATAATCACAGAAGTCATGTCTTGTTGATTCCTTCCAGCCGGCGTGGCGATGCAGCTTGAGATCAGCTGATCAGGTGTCTGACGCTTGTTTACATCAGCACATCACTTCCTGTTTCTGATGAAAAAGTTTCAGTTCATCCAACTGAACACCAGTCTGATTGATACTCTGATCGATCGAGCGCCACTGATCGAAGCACTGATCAGTTTCACCTTGGGACTGTTCGATCAACCGGCTCAAAGAATTTCTCTTGATCGCCGTCTTGTCCGGTGATAACACATTTTCAGACTGTATCTCCATGGCAACAAGCCAGCGGCAATGATCTTTAATGCAGTAGAATTAATATCCCTATCGGACCTCAGATACCAAGAGTTCAGGTTGTTTTACTGTGAAAGTTTAAACCTGCTATGCAACTGACTTCCTGTTTGCTCCTGCGAACCGACGTCTGCTTCGTGACTCAACGTCCAAATAAAGAAATCTTTTGTACTGAAATCAGGGTTTGAGTTGAATCATTTCAGGTGACCAGACTCCGCCTCCTCCACGCCACTCCAGCGTAGACATCAACCTTGGGAGGCAGAGCGCCAGAGACGTCTAGACGTTTTCTGTTGATAAGTTCTTTTTTCTGGGTTAGCAACAGTTCACACTTCACTTGTACTGACGGGGGTCACAAGATGTCCAGGAATCAAACGTTGATGTTGGAATGAAAGCTGAGACAAAGTGGGCCAAGCGTGTTTATTGGTCAGTAACAAAGTCACATTGCTTATTTACACTCAAATGTTACAAACTTCATATTTACATGAGGAACTCTGGTGAACCTGAACGGCACATAAAAGAACATCAAACAAGGCGCTGCTTCAAGGCTTCCAACCACTAGAGACACCCGACTCAGCAGGAAGAGGAGGGCCCTGCACACACAAACGCCACATCACGTAACGCAGCAGCAGACACACGCCATCATCACATCACCATCATCATCACATCACATGTCATCATCATTATTGGTGTGTGTGAGGTCAAGCGGCATCGGGGCTCCATCAGTGTGGGCTTCATATCGTGGAGAGCTTCTCATGAGAGGTTAAACCAGTTCAGGGTTAGACTGAAACAGGCACACGTAGTTCAGGCAGTTGAGTCGATGACTGCAATCACTGTCACCATGGTTACCATGATGGGTCACTTACAGGCAGCTCCATGGGTCAGCTGACTCACACGGCAGTGGCCGGACTGATGATGATGGCTGCCACTTTCTGAGGACAGAGAGGAGACATCAACATGACGGCATCCCATCTTTATTCATTACAGCCTTTCATGTCCAACGAATGCCACGGACCAATAAACTGATGGGTCATCAGTCGTTATCAGATCAGAAGCCTGCTGATGCACTTAACATGTTGGTCAGTGTGTGTGTGTGTGTTTTCATCACAACTTAAAAGGTCTGTTTAAGGTCACGTCCTCACAAAGACACCACTGCAAGGGTGAGTACTCACAGCTGAAATGTGATGGCTGCTGGCTTGCTGGATGTTGGGGGAGGAGTCAGAGGCGTTCGTGTCCTCCGGTGAAACCTCCTGGAGGTTCGAGGAGATGCAGCCACTGTCGGAGCCGGTGGAGCCGGTGGAGCCAGAGAGACAACGAGATGACGAGCCAGAACTCTCTGTGGCTGTAAGACGAGACCGGCGGCAGTCAGAAAGTAACTTTCTGAGTGGTGGCGAATTAGCAGGACATTTGTGTTTGCCATGTTAGTTTAAATGATTGACAGGACAATCTGGCTGCTGTACGCAGCTGTAAACAGGGATTACTCCAAGATCATCCAACACTTTTGTACTCACACACACATACACACACACACACACACACACACACACACACACACACACACACACACACACACACACACACACGCCAGCCTGCTCATCAGGAGTAATCGGGGCTTCATTTCACCATCAGGTGAGGATCGGCCTGCCGACCCTTCAACTGCCAGACGGCCACTCGACCTGAGAGCCACCCCGATGGCGGTGGTGGCTTGCTAATGGCCATTTCTGATATGTGATGTCACTGACCACCCCCACATGGACCACAGCAACAGCGTCACAGTTTCTATCTAGAATGTCCCATCATTTGACTGAGGACCACCCAATCATGTCACTAAGTCCCTCCCATCGCTGATCAGCAGCAGTGGCTGGAGGCTGAGGCAACGCCCCTGCGACCTCATCCTGGTCATCAAAGAATACAGCCTCTCAGAGCGCCCAGGTTGTGACGAACCCCGACTGGAACTGACGGGTCATCACTGAACTGGCAAACTGACCTGGTTAATTTTTCACTCTCATCTGTTCTGATGTCACTAATCACATGACCTCCTCACTGCCTGCAGCTGGTCATTGTGGACTTACTGATGGATGGCTGACTGCTGGTCTCCTGCTCATCTTCATCCACACAGGAAGTGATGAAGGAGCTGGGCACCGTTGGACAGGACAAGGGGGGTGGTGTCTGACTGCAGGGGGAGGAGCCTGTTAGTCTCTCTTTGACAGGGCTTCACGGGGAGTGTGTGCAGGTGCAGGTGTGTGTTACCTGTACATGTGCAGGTTGAGTGGCCCCAGCAGACTGCAGGATGACGGTCCTGAAGAAATGGGGTCAGGGGTCACTGCACCACCTCTGAACGGACTGGAGTGGTCAAAGACTGAGACAGCGATCGACGCGCGTGTTCTGGCACCTGCACACACATATTCACTCAGGTTACTGATCAGCTTCGACGACCTGGTTGCGCTTTGAGGAGCCGGGGCTCTTTACCTCGACCCTTCATGATGCAGTGAACCGCGCGATCGCTGATGGCGGCGGCGCTTGGCTGGATGTCCAGAAAGGGTTTGTTGCCGACGCCCATAGACACCATCTCCCTCAGACGCATCTCTGGACACATTCAATCAACCTACATTGATGCAGCGGCTCAACTCAAAAACACATCAAAGGCAAGAGACACCCTGACGCTCCGCCTCCTCTCAAGTCTCCACTGGACTGTAGGACCCGGCAGGCTTGTGACTCTCTACCTTTGTTGCGGGCCGCCTGTGTCCACAGGATTCGGGCAATGTCAGTCGTCCAGCTGCGTTTGACGTCTACAGTGGCTGCCTGGAGGATGAAGGTCTGATTCTTCGTAGTCCTCCGTCTGAACCAGATCTCGAATCGCAGCCCATCGTCTCCTGTCGACTCCGTCAGACCTACATCTGCTGTCTGAAACACAAAAACAACCTTTCAGAGCCTGAGCCCCGCCATCGCTGTGTCTTGTGTGACACTCGCGTTGGTTTACCTTGAAAGAATGTTTGTAGATGTAGACGTCCAGGCCACCACCCTCCACCCGCTTGGGTTTACTGAAGAGAACAAGGTCCTCGAACAGGAAGACGTGCCGCAGACACTTCCTCCTCCCACTCCAGACAGAGAACTCGTCCTGGCGGAGCAGCTGACCCTGCTCCTTCAGGTTGACCTGGAGGCGGAGTCACACAAGAAAATTGACTGATAAGCCATTTTAGTCATCAGAAATCAGACATGTATTGGCTTCATCAACTTACATCACATTCACGGATGGCATCCATAGCCAGTAGGTCATTACCATGGCGGAGCTGGAACTTGACCATGTTAGTGGCAGCCTGCAGCGTGACAAGCTCCGCGTCCTGGGCCCCGCCCACTTCCTTCATGATGTCAGTGAGCAGCAGAGCGTACTTTGTCATCCTCTGGATGGGCTTGAGCAGGTAAGATGACAGGTCCATCTTATCGCCCAGCTCCAGCTGCTTCCTCTGGGGGGAGGGGCATACAGAGCGGTGTGTTAACTCCCACGGATTTCTGTCACTTAGAGGTCAACGGTTGAGTCTGTTCTCACCCTGAAGAAGGTAAGGCCGTGATTGGCCAGCAGAGCATCTGACTTGGGTTTGTTCTTACTGTAGAGGGCATAGAGAGCAAACTGCTCCTGCTGGAGACACAGACCACGCCCACATCATGTGACTGATGACATCGACTTTTAATGAACATGACAAAAAGTAAAGCTGTTGCGATCGAAATACCAGTGTAGGAAAAGCCTCAGCAATGCAAACAAGCTGGATTTGGCTTTGGCGAGTACACAAGTGAAGACCCGACCCAATACCACGACTGTATTCCTTTTCCGGATATCTCTTCTTCATTGCTCTTAAACAGCTGTGGACACCAGCGTTGGAGTCCCACCATCTGTCCGAGTCCAAGTCATAAAAAATATTCAAAATCGAGTCTGAGTCATCAAGACGGAGTCCAGGTGGAGCTCCAGTGCTTGTGTGTTCAGGTCCTGCTGCATCAAGTTCACCATCACTTGTGCTTGTGCGTGTGCGCGTGTGTGTGAGTGAGTGCTGCATACATGTCTCAGAAAGCAGTGCGCCACCCTCAGCGGGTGTCTCCAGCAGGCCTCCAGCTCTCTCAGGAAGAACTGTCTGTGGAAGTCCAGCAGCTTCTCCAGGTTACCGAAGACAACAGAGCGTTTCCCCCGCAGGTCTTGTGGCAGGTCAGCCCGCTCCATCTCTGGGAAGTAGTAGTGGATGATGTAGTGCAGTGAGCGAACGTACTCCCGCTCCGTGGTCACCATCTCCTCCACGATGTGATGTAGTTTACTGAGGAGACACCAGAGACGTCGCTGTTGTTGAATGTTTGGACAAAAAAGGTCACTATCTTATCATATTATTACATCTACAGCTCACTGAGAGATAGTAAATTTAGTATCTGACTACCACATTGACCTGTTGTGTCTCACTGGAACCTGTAGAACCACCAGCATGTTAGTCTGCATAGATCCTCCCAGTCACATTAACCCTCCCAGTCCACTTGGCTCCGGCCCAGCAGGTGGAGCTGATGCCCTTCTGGACTCAAGTCTAGTAATAAACCCCAAACCCAGAAGAAGTTATAATTCATTTGAAAGTCTGATTCTCAGTCCGTCTCAGCCTGGAAACTGGACAGCCGCTTCCATCAGTTATTCTGTTCCGCCCTCCTGGTCCATCATCATCATCTATGTCTGATGATGTCATAGCCAGATTGAAGGAAATGATCCCACTGGTGTTAGATTCACTGTCATGTCCTATTATAACAGACAAGCCTGCTGTCAACTTTAGCTCCACCCTCATCGATCATTTATCAATAAAGCAGCAGACACACTGAGAACAACACTGGACTGGACTCTAGCACCACTGTAAGGAACCTGGGAGATCTCTTTGATCAGGTTTCTTAAACTCCCACATCAATCAAACCTCCAGGTTGCCTTCTTTCACCTCCGTAACGCCACTACGATCAGAAACGTCCTGTCTCAAGAAGATGCAGAAAACCTAGTCCCTGCTTTTGTCACTTCCAGGCTGGATTACTGTGGTTCCTCCTATCAGGATCCACTGGTAGTCCATAAAGACTCTCCAGCTGCTGGTGGACTGACCAGAACCAGGAGAAAAGACCAGATCTCTCCCAGACTGGGTTCTCTGCACTGGAACCAGGAGGAGCCCAGCAGCAGCAGCAGCAGCAGCTGCTGGAGGAGCCTGCAGACCTGTCAGATCCATACTAGGATTCTAGATACTTCTTCTAACATCAAAGCCTTTAATAATCTGTAACTTTCAAATCTGACAGAGCTCCTAGTTCCCCACTACCCAGCTAGAACCCTTCACTGTCAGGATGCTGCTGGGTTCCTGCTGGTTTCTAGAGGCTCCAAGAGTTTAATGGGAGGTGGAGCCTCCAGTTATTAAGCTCCTCCTCTGTGGAACCATCTTCTAGTTCCAGTCCAGGATTTAGACCCCCTATATACATTTAAGACTTTCCTTGCTGATAAAGCTGACAGTTAGGGGGTATCAGGCTGCCCCCGCCCCCTCACTCTACTGCTATAAGCCTAGACTGGCAGGGATCTCCCATGATGCACTGGGCTTCTCTCTCTTCCTGTCCTCCTTCCTGTCTCACAGCTGCAGGTCACTAACTGGACTTCTTCCTCTGAGTCACCTCCCAGATCCCTGACTGATGCTGCTGGAGGAGGAGGCTGCAGACCTGCAGAGCCTCAGGCTGACACCTCCTACCACTAGTAGTACTGGTACTAGTAGTACTAGTACCAGTTGTACTAGCAACAACATCAGCATGCTGTTAGTACAAGTATCAGTACTACTGCTATAATGTTCTGGTGCTTCAGCTGCTGGTAGATGTTGTTATCGATGACAATCTATTCATCCATCTTCTTCCACTTATCCCGGGTCAGAACATGAGGGCAGCAGACTCAGCAGAGAGACCCAGACTTCCCACTTCCCTCTCCGGCTACTTCGTCCAGCTTTTCGCAGGGGATCCCGAGGTGTTCCCAGGCCAGCTGAGAAACATGGTCTCTCCTACGTGTCCTGGGACTTCCCTGAGCCCTCCTACCGTTTGAACGTTCCTCTGAACACCTCCCCAGGGAGGCGTCTGGGAGGCAGCCTGATCAGATGCCCAAACCACTTCATCTAACTCCTCTCAATGTGAAGGAGCAGCGGCTCTACTCTTAGCTCCTCCCAGATGGTGCAGCTTCTCACCCTTTCTGTGTCAGCCACCATCCGGAGGAAACTCATCTAGCCGCTTGTACCCGCAATCTCTCCCTTTTAGTCATTACCCAAAGCTCATGACCACATGTGAGGGTAGGAACATATTTCGACTGGTAAATTGAGAGCTTTGCCTTTTGGCTCAGCTCCCTCTCTACCATAAGGGACTGATGCAGAGTCCACATCACTGTAGATGCTGCACCAATCTCACAATCCATAGTTCCTTCACTCGTGAACAAGACCGCAAGGTACTCCTCCACTTTGGAAAGTGTCTCATCCCTGACCCGGAGATGGCACTCCACCCTTTTCTGTGCAAGAACCATGGACTCAGACTTGGAGGTTCTTTACACTTTGTTGCGAACGGATCCAGCGAGAACTGAAGGTCACAGCCTGATGAAGCAAGCAGGACCACATTGCCTGCAAACGTAGAGACCCAATCCTGCAACCATCAAACTGAATCCCCTCAACACCCTGGCTGTGGCTTGAAATTCTGTCTATCAAAGTTATGAACAGAATCGGTAATAAAGGGCAACCTAGGTGGAGTCCAACCATCACTGGAAATGAGTCCGGCTTACTGCTGGCAATGCGGACCAAGCTCTGACACCAGTCATACAGGGAGCAAACTGCCTGAATCAGGTGGTGCGATACTCCCGGAGCATCCCCCACAGGATTCTTCAAGGGACATGGTCAAATTCCTTCTCCAAGTCCATAAAACACATGTGGACTTGTTGGGCATGCACCCACAAGGACCCTGCCGAGAATGTAGAGCTAGTCTACAGTCCTACGATCAGGATGAAACCCACACTGCTCCTCCTGGATCCAATGTTTGACTATCCAATGCAACCTCCTCTCCAAAACCCCCAAACAGACCTTACCAGGAGTGCTGAGGAGTGTGATCCCATGATAGTTGGAACACACCCTCCAGGCTGGTCTGCCAATCCAGAGGCACCACCCCGATGTCCACACGATGCTGCAGTCGCATTAACCGAGACAGCCCTACAGCATCCAGGGCTTTGAGGAACACAGGGCAGATTTCATCCACTCCTGGGGCCCTGCCACCAAGGAGCTTTTTGACAACCTCTGGAACCTCAGCCTCAGAGATAAAAGGGCCAACCATAGAGTCCCCAGGCACTGCGTCCTCATTGGAAGACATGTTGGTGGGATTGAGGAGGCCTTCGAAGTATTCAGATTCAGATTCAGATTCAGAATCCACCAATGCACAACAACCCAAGTTGAGGTCAGCAGCACACTGCCCGCACCATACATGGTGATGACAGTGTACCGCTTCCCCTTCCTGAGACGGGGGATGGTGGTCCAGAATCTCTTCAAAGTCGTCCAGAAGTCAATCTACATGGCCTTGCTGAACTCCTCCCATGTCGGAGTTTTTATCTTGGCAACCACAAAAGCTGCACACTGCTTGGCCTGCTGGTATCTGTCAAGTGTCTACGGAGTCCCAAAAAGGCCCGATAGGACTCTTTTTTTGGCTTGATGGCATCCCTCACCACCGGAGTCCACCAACGGGCTCTGAGATTACCATTACGACAGGCATAGAGAACCTTACAGTCACAACTCAGATTCACTGCCTCAACAATGGAGGCAGGGAACATGGCTCACTAGGACTCAATGTCCACTGCCTCCCTTGGAACTTGGTTGAACCTCTCCCGGAGGTGGGAGTTGAAACTACTTCTGAAAGAAGATTCCACCACACATTCCCAGCAGACTCTCACAATACGTTTGGGCCTGCCAGGTCTGGCCAGTGTCTTCCCCCTTCCATCGGAGCCAAGTGACCACCAGGTGGTGATCAGTTGAGAGCTCTGCCCCTGTCTTCATTCAAGCGTCTAAGACATAAGGCCGCAAGTCCTCCGACATGGCCGTGAAGTCGAACCTCAAACTGTGGCCCAGGGTGTCCTGGTGCCAAAAGCACATGTGGGCACCCTTATGCTTGAACATGGTGTTCATTATGGACAATCTGTGATGAGCACAGAAGTCCAATAACAATGTCCTGCTCAAGTTCAGATCAGGGGGACATTTCTCCCAATCACGCCTCTCCAGGTCTCACTGTTGTCACAAACGTGAGCATTGGAGTCCCCCAGCAGAACAAGAAGGGGCACTTTCCAGTACTCTCTCTAGGGAATCCAAAAAGGTGGGGGTACTCTGAACTGCTATTTGTATATAGGCATGAACAACAGTCAGGACCCATCTCCCCACCTGAAGTTGGAGGGAGGCCACCCTCTTATCCACGAGGTTAAACTGTAACATACAGGCAATGAGCTGAGGGGCAACAAGTATTGCCACCCCTGCCCGTCGCCTCTCACTGCCAGAGTGGAAGAGAGTCCAACCCCCCTCGAGAGGACTGGTTCCAGAGCCCTTGCCGTATTTTGAGGTGAGTCTGACTATATCTAGCTGAAACGTCTTAACTTCATGCACCAGCTCAGGCTCTTTTCCTACTAGAGAGGTGACATTCCACATTCCCCGCCTCAGCTTCTGCAGCCGAGGATCAGACTTCCAAGGTCTCCATTCTCGACTGCCACCCATCTCACATGGAACCCAACTCCTTTGGCCCCTCCATTCGGTGGTAAGCCCATTGCAGGGGGGACCCACATTGCCTCTTAGGGCTGCGCCCAGCTGGGTCCCATGGATGCAGGCCTGACCACCAAGTGCTTCCCGCTGAACCCTGCCTCCAGGCCTAGCTCTATAGGAGGGCCCTGCTGACCCATGTCTGGGCAAAGGAAAACTTGAACCCAAGTTGTGTGTCTTCACTGGGGTCTTTTGAGTTTCTCTTTCCTTACCCCAGCACCTGTTTGTCTTGGGTACTCTACCAGGGGCATAAAAGCCGCAGCAACTTAGCTCCAAGGGTCACGGAAACTCATCCACCGCAATACAGTGACAGCTAAAGTAGGACAGAGGACAGAGACAGAAAGGAGAGGTAGCCTGTTTACTATTATTGTTGTTGTGTGTCTAAACACTCCCATCCCTCTGTCTTTCTCTCTGTATGTCTTACTTCTTCCGTCTTGTTCATGTCCCCGTCAGCCAGTCATTTTCTCTCTCTCCTTTCTCCCTCTCAGTCTGTCCCTCTGTTTTCTGTCTGTTTCTTCTCTGTCTTCGTCTGTCCCTGTTCTCTGTCTCTCTGCCTCCTTTCTCTCTCTCTTTATCCTTCTCTTTTCTGTCTTTTGTCTGTCTTTGTCTGTGTCCCTGTCCTCCGCCTCTCTCTCCCTCTCCCTCCAGCAGGTCAAAGCAGATGTCCGTCCCCATGGAGCCTGTATCTGCTCCTCCTTCCTTCCTGGTGAAGAAATGTTTTCATCTCTAATGTCTCAGATGTGCTTGTTCATGGAGAATTACTGGGTGGAGGTTCATAGAAGGACGAAGGTTCTAGACTTGCTCTACTTGGACAGAGGCAGCAGGGACTGATGGAGGGATATATAAAACTGAGACATAAAACTGACGACCTAAATTTAATTCCTCTTTGAGTTGCAGGCTGTTACAATGACATGTAAAGTCTACAACAAATTGTTTCGAATCAGGGATATGCCAGCTAATCTTGTCAATGACCCTCAGATGGCGGACCCACCATCCCTGGGGCCAGAGGTCTGCTATGGAGGTCCTGGGTGTCCTCAGTGTCCCAGGGCTGCGTCCTGCTGTCCGGGAACAGAGCGTGTGGCTGGCTGCCTCAGTGCTGCTGATCTCGAGTCCACGGATAAAGACGCCAGTGTTTCCCCTGCGAGCTGGCTCACTGAGAGGGCGGGGACATGGCCCATAGCGGGACGCCTCTGGGGTGGAGGGACAGTCAAAGCTCTGAGTCTTCCGCAGCTGCTGCCGTCTGGAGAGGGATGAAGAGGTGGGGATGTTGGAGCTGGTGGAGGAGTCAAGGTGGGGCAGGCTGGGACTGGAGGAGCACATGTCCATTTGAGCCGATGCATCCTCAGAGGATGAGGCGCTACGGAATAGATGCCGCAGGAGGGGCCTGTGCCGGGAGGTGAGAGGTGAGGAGGGCTTGGTGTCCACCTCAAGGGGGCTTGAGGTGTCCCTGACTCCCCAGAGCCCTGACAGCGTCCTCCTAGGGGTGGAGCTTCTCCTCTTAGTCGAGTTGGAGCGCTCTCTGCAGCCAGAGTCTCGAGTCCTTAGCGCAGCCTCCAGTTTTCTATCAAACACCTTCTGGGTCTCCTGACACTTGGACCAGGCAAAGCTCCACTGATGGAGACCTCGCTTGCCCCGCAGCTCACATGCTGCTGCCTTCATCTCCAGGAACAGAGCTTCTGGGATTGGTGGGTGCTTGCGTTGGTAGTCCTCCAGACAGCCAATCACAGCCTGGCACTTGTCTGGCAACATGCAATCCTCCATGGTGATGTCAGCCAGGTGACGCAGGCCGTCCAATGCCCAACCATATGCCTACAGAGAGAGAGGGAGGGAGAGAGACAATGAGGGATTAAGGATTGACCACCCGTTTACCTTTAACCTTTGTGACTTTTAACCTCTATCAGGAACCTTTCATGTAAAACAAAATTCAAATCAATTTTGTGGACCAACATTCTGACTGTCGCAGGTGAAGGCACGACATCACTGATGACGGGGAAGCTTTGACATATTTGTGAGCCGGCATCAATCTCCTGGCCGAGTCAGGGGAGGGGGAGCAGTGTGTGTGCGTGTGTGTGTGTGAGTGATAGAGACAGAGAGAAAAGAGGAGGCCTCTTAATTTTATATACTCAACTAACAGAGAGAAAGAGAGTCTTTATTCTCCAGACTGATGGCAAACCCATGACCTCATAGCTTTAACAGCCACACACTCACATGTACAAGCAAGACAACATGACCTCATCATTAATCTGGAAGTTTACAGGGTTGATCTGTTTATAGTTTACTTAATGGGGACAGGTACATGACATTAGCAGCTCACAACGCACGATAAAACAAGGCATGAGCTGGTAGCTACAGAGGTAGTGAAAATACAATTACATACAGTTACAATATCAATGGTAGGATATGTTAATGAGTGTCTGTACATGAGGTCACAACGAAAACATATGCACTTTTTCTCTCCCTCTCTCACTCACACACACACACACACACACACACACACACACACACACACACACACACACACACACACACACACAAAGCTCTACAGTAGGCCACTAGGTCATCGCTGGTGTGGGACCGGAGCGGCTGGTGCTCACATCACATCACCAAGCTAATCAGTCTGAAGGGCCTGGGCAATCAAACATTCACAACCCCCCCAGGGTGCAGGACCAGCAATAGAAGTCCAGGTCTGGGGAGGGGCTGAAAGGGGCCAGGGGGCGATGGGGTCCCTGAACAGGCTATAATAAGGGACAACAACTTGAGAAAAACGTAAGGAAAGGGGCAAACCCATGGTGGGATTCATCACTGAAGCTTTGATTTAAATTAATTGCAAAAAGGGACTTGAGAATTCAAAGTAGATTATTAAAATGGATTGGATAGGATACCAAATTCATACCACCCACCACCCTTAACAGGATAAGAGGGAGAAAATGGATGGAGGGATGGATGGATAGAAGGCTGGATGGATGGATAGAAGGATGGATGGGTGGATGGATGGATAGATGGGTGAATAATGGATGGGTGGATAGAAGGATGGATGGGTGGATGGATGGATAGAAGGATGGATAATGGATGGGTGGATAGAAGAATGGATGGGTGGATGGATGGATAATGGATGGGTGGATGGATAGAAGGATGGGTGGATGGATGGATAGAAGGATGGATGAATGATGGATGGATGGATGGATGGATAGAAGGATGGATGAATGGATGGCGAAGACAGAGGTCGATTGTCATGCTTGATTAAGGGTTGCTATATTGGAAAGGAGAAAAAAAAGCCGGGTCATTGTGTACCACATGTATGCAGAATATACGTGAAAAATGCAAAAAAAAAGAAAGAAAGAAAGGGGCCGGGGCAGCAGACGTGGGGGGCACGTGTCTCCTGGGAGGCTCACGCAGGGGAGCTGTTGGAGGACAACAACACCTCTCAACTTGCCCACATCTTCATTGAAGAAACTGAGCAAATCTACCTTTACTCATGTGGACAGCTTTTGTGACATCATCAGACCAATGCCCCATCAGTATTCTGGCTCTTGAGAGTTTTGGCTTCATTTCCTTTGAAGAGGCCTGTCCATCAGTAACGTCCCTCGTCCCTTGGTGTCATCCCTCATCCCTCTGTGTCATGCATCATCCATCAGCAACGTTTGACAGTCTTGTCCCTCATCCTTTGGTGTCGTCCCTCATCCATCAGCTACATCCATCAGTGAAGTCCCTAGGTCTCATCCCTTGTCCGTCCCTGACATGCATCAGAGTTGTCCATCGGATGTGTCAAAGCC
This sequence comes from Aulostomus chinensis, assembly GCF_037954235.1. NCBI lineage: Eukaryota > Metazoa > Chordata > Actinopteri > Syngnathiformes > Aulostomidae > Aulostomus > Aulostomus chinensis. Next base: position 35,928,281 of record NC_141321.1, on the reverse strand, counting down.
AGTGGGACGATATCGACGCTGGAACCTGTGAAGGCAACAAGCAGCCCAGTATATTCTGGGGATTGTAGCTGTTTGTCTTCATGGACAACTTTGAGTGGAACCTTCAAACCTGAACACACTCAAGACACCGGTGGAGTCACCGTCCACTGCAAATGTCACCTGTTTGCAGGTCAATCCAGGCAGGACACAATCAATGTCAATTGAAGGAGAAGAAGGTGTCCATCAGGTGACCTAACTGATCAAACGCCGAGACAACAAGAGTGACTTGACCACATGACCAACAGTCATGTTAAATTTCAATTCTAACTTGACTCCTACAGGTGGGAGCGCCCAAGCAACACTTCTCACATATAGACACACACACACGATGACGTCCCATTCCTCGCAGAGCTCAGGAACACAAACTGTGAACGAGTCACAGTTCCAGCCACACAATTTTCACATGCCACCATCAAGATAACAGGTCGAATGTGGTCCAGAACTGGTCCTGGTACCAGAGACAGTGCTAGTAGTGAAGGGACAAACACACCGTTTTCTGAAGCGTAACCAGGAAAGCTCCCACTACTCCCCACACATACTGCTGCAAGCATTCCCGTAGTCTGAGTGTAAAGTGTAGAAAGTGTTGTACCTGATATGTTGAGGAGCCGCAGAACGAGTGAATGAGAGATGAGAGTGGTGAGAGGCATCCTGACCCCCCCACACACACACACACAAAATGACCGCCCACCCTCATTCAAACACTAAATGGCAGATGGGCGGTCCCAGCAGGAGGAAGGGGGAGGGTCACCACGGAAACAATGTCTTTATGAAAGGACTGAAAGAAGGAAGGAGGGAAAACTTGCTTTTTGGAGTGACACCACTGAGCACACATACACACACACACTCTCAAACACACAGCTTCCCTTGCTAAAACACAACACTGACTAACATTCATGGTGGGTGGTCAAACCTGAACCATCCATCCATCGTCATCTTCCGCTTATTCCTACACATTAAGGGTCGCGGGGGGACTAGAGCCTATCCCAGCATCTACAGGCGAGAGGCGGGGTACACCCTGGACAGGTCGCCAGTCCATCACAGGGCCAACATACAGAGACGAACAACCATTCACACTCACATTCACACCTACGGTCAATTTAGAGAATCAATCAGCATCGTCCCCAAATTGATGTCTTTGGACTGTGGAGGAAGCTGGAGTACCAGAGAGAACCCACGCAGGCACGGGGAGAACATGCAAACTCCACACAGAAAGATCCTGCGCCCGAGCCGGGACTCGAACCCGGAACCTTCTTGCTGTGAGGCCACAGTGCTGACCACTGCACCACCGTGCAGCTCCCAAACCTGAACCAAATCCTCAAAAATGATGATTTTCTGCATTAAGAGGGTCACTCGAGGTCCTGATGAGGTTCATGTTTCCATTAGGTGACGGCACCCCATCCTACAGGGGAAGGTTACCTGATCTAAGAAGCGGTAGAGTTGGACAGCCTGGTCAATTTTGTGCCCAGCAGCATTCACCCGCTGGGAGAAGTCCTGAAGCTGAACCCAGAAGGAATGAACTTTGACCTCATAGTGTCTCAGGTCAGGCGACAACATATCACTCCAACGCTCCAGACGACTCAACAGCTCCTCGCCGTCTTTGCAGCGTTCCTACAGAGACAGAGATCTTGAAGTCGAAGCACAAACTTGAGCATCAATCCATCCACCAATGGACGTACGTATGCTGAGGTGCAGAATTCCATGAAGTCCTGCTGTTTTTTGTCCAGAAGTTCGAGAGAATCATCGGCCTCCTCCAGAATCTTCAGACGCACATCCCCAACCTCCAGCAACCAGGACTTCACCTGGCACACATACACAGTGCCTTGCTCAGACAAACCAATTACTCATCAATCAGCTCATTGATAAATACAAAATGGGCAGGTCAAGTTGGGACATGTGGACTGGCTGGTGGCCATAAGTGAAACAAGACTGACCTCAGCGAAGCCACGCTCCAGGCTGTTGAATTCCACAATGAACTGCAGTTCCTTGGTCCTGGTGTTAGACAGCGCCACCAGGTGGTGGAGCAGCTCATCCACCTGGTTGTACAGTTTGGAAGCTACCTGTACTGCCGCCCGGTAGTCCACCGTCATACTGACATTACCCTCCTCCCGGCAGAGCCCTACCAACATGGCTCCACCCTCCTGCTGTAACTGGACCAATCGGCTGTCTTCTAGGATGCTACGCATCATAGCCTCATACCTGGACAGCAGCTGCTCCGCCTCCTGGGAAAGACAGAGGACTGTGACCCCAATCACAACTGACCTTTACTGAACAATCTGAGTGGCAAGCAATGAGCTGATATCACAAGACGTCTCCCTGGTCGAACCGTGCTCTGCATTCATAAGAGACGTGTCGCTCCAGCTGGACATCTGACTGTGAATCAACATGTGACGTTTACCTGGATGACCATTATTGAACAGCTGGGCTGATAGCTGGGACCAGTAAAGCTGAACTAGAAAAGACTACTGAGACTGTGACACCTTCCACGTGTTGGCAGTTGGTTTCTCAGCTCCAGCTGATCATTTTGATGTGCTACGAAGCCATGATAGGACTACGAGGGGGGAACGCTCTGGCTCCGCAGGCGTCACGCATGGAAGTGAGGCATCAACCACCACTTGAAAATATTCACAGGTTGTTTCCCATCTAACAAGGCAATGACATCAATGTAGCTGTGACATCATCGAGACTTCCGCATTGACACGCGTGCGTAGCTTCATCTGGCTTTTTAGCAGCAATGTTAGGAGGAATGACCTTGGCAGTGGTGGGCAGCGGCGTGGACTTCAGGATGTTGATGGTTGTCTGCAGTAGGTTGATGACATCTTCACACTGTGTGCTCAGCTGCTCCACCCTCTGAAGACACAACAAACATGGTTATAGTCAGGTGACATCAAGAGTCATGTGATCAGAGATGTGGAGACATGTGACAACTGACAATAAACACAATCCTGTGAGGACATGAAGAAACGTGAACACCGCCAGCAACTGGTTTACTTTACTGTGTGTAGGCATGTATGTGTGTAGGTGTGTATGTGTGTAGGCGTGTATGTGTGCAGGTGTGTATGTGTGCAGGTGTGCAGGCGTGTATGTGTGTATGTGTGCAGGTGTGTAGGTGTGTAGGTGTGCAGGCGTGTATGTGTGTAGGCGTGTATGTGTGTAGGTGTGTAGGCGTGCAGGTGTGCAGGCGTGTATGTGTGTAGGCGTGTATGTGTGCAGGTGTGTATGTGTGCAGGCGTGTAGGTGTGCAGGCGTGTAGGTGTGTAGGCGTGTATGTGTGCAGGCTTGTATGTGTGCAGGCGTGTAGGCGTGTATGTGTGCAGGCGTGTATGTGTGCTGGTGTGTATGTGTGTAGGCGTGTAGGTGTGCAGGCGTGTAGGTGTGTAGGCGTGTATGTGTGCAGGCGTGTATGTGTGCAGGCGTGTATGTGTGCAGGCGTGTAGGTGTGTAGGCGTGTAGGTGTGCAGGCGTGTAGGTGTGTAAGCGTGTAGGCGTGTATGTGTGCAGGCGTGTAGGTGTGTAGGCGTGTATGTGTGCAGGTGTGTAGGTGTGTATGTGTGCATGTGTGTAGGTGTGCAGGTGTGTAGGTGTGTATGTGTGCATGTGTGTAGGTGTGTATGTGTGCAGGTGTGTATGTGTGAAGGCGTGTAGGTGTGTATGTGTGCATGCGTGTATGTGTGAAGGTGTGTAGGTGTGTATGTGTGTGGGTGTGCATGTGTGTGGGTGTGCATGTGTGTGGGTGTGTATGTGTGTAGGTGTGTACGTGTGCATGTGTGTAGGTGTGTATGTGTGCATACGTGTAGGTGTGTAGGTGTGCATGTGTGCAGGTGTGAAAGTGTGCATGTGTGTATGTGTGCAGGTGTGCGTGTGCTAACTGATCTCCAGCTGATCCAGCGTCTCTGATTGAATGTGAATGAGCCTCCAAACTCAGCAGGAAGCTGATGGAGCGCCACGTGTTTCTGAAGACACTTGAGAGAGACCAACCTCTGCACCTGAATACACAAAGACACACACACACACACACTCACAGTATTAATTATCAATCTGAAGATTTTCAGGTGTTTCACAATCAGTAAATTTGTACCGAAGGTCAACATTTCTGTCTTCTAGAGTTGCAGTGAGGGAGGTCAGGGTCGCTGCGTAGAGCAACGGCGTTGGTGGAGGACACATAGTCATCAAGTGGTCACAGGTGTCAGGTTACCTGAAGGGCTGCAGCCTTGTCCACATGCAGTAATGCGTTCTTATTGACAAGCAGCAGCAAAGAGTGGATTGAGCCAGGGACATCTTCCTATACAGACACACACACACTCACAGTATTAATTATCAATCTGAAGATTGTCAGGTGTTTCACATGAATCAATAAAGTTGAACCGAAGGTCAACATTTCTGTCTTCTAGTCCAGGGGTGGGCAACCCTGTGCCATGGAGGGCCGCGTGTATGCAGGTTGTCCTTCCAACCCAACCCTTAAACAGGTGATTCCACTGATGAACACACCTTCAGCCACAGAGGAGTGTTCATCAGTGGAATCACCTGTTTAAGGGTTAGGTTGGAAGGACAACAGCTCTCCATGGCACAGGGTTGCCCACCCCTGGACTAGAGAGTCGCAGTGAGGGAGGTCAGGGTCGCTGCATAGAGCAACGGCATGGGTGGAGGACACAATGTTCTCCACCCATGAGGGCAGGTGATGTATTTAGTCTCAGGTATTTGAGGCTGAAGGATGGACCAGTCACACCTCTGAACATCCACTGACCACTGGGCCAGGACTGGTGCCACCCGCCAGGAGACAACTCACACAACAATCACCCATCGCTGAGCTGGTGGAAGACAGAGGGACCCCAGAACGAGCTCATGCTCACTGAGAACATTCCAAAGCTCCTGAACCAGCACAGAAGGCTCCGTGGAAGCAAAGTTACTCATGAGGCAGCATGCAGGCATGTCAGGTTTATTTGTGTGTCACCAAACCCCAACCAAAGTTCTGTCCTGACTCAGTCCAAGTAGAGCAGGTCCAGCACCTCCCTCCTTCAGTGAACCTCCACCCAACAATTCTCCATCAGCAGCACATCCTGCAACAGCAGCCACCAGAACCGTCCTTTACCAGCAGGAAGGTGGAGCAGATCCAGGATCAGTGGGGACGGAGAGAGAGAAGGAGAGCAGGACAGAGACAAAGACAGAGAATGGAGGAGGACAGAGAGACAGAAGGAAAGAGAGAGGGACAGAGAGAGAAAGGAGGAGAGACTGATGGACAGAGACAAAGACAGAGAATGGAGGAAGACAGAGACAGAAGGAAAGAGGGACAGAGATAAAGAGGGAGAGAAAGGAGGAGAGACTGACGGACAGAGACAAAGAGAGAATGGAGGAAGAAAGAGAGACAGAAGGAAAGAGAGGGACAGAGATAAAGAGAGAGAGAAAGGAGGAGAGACTGACGGACAGAGACAAAGAGAGAATGGAGGAAGACAGAGAGACAGAAGGAAAGAGAGGGACAGAGATAAAGACAGCACTTGAGGCTGGATGCAAATCGGTGCAAAAAACAACGGGGCAGGAGTTTAACTACGTTCAAGATGTTCCGCAGTCAAACTGCTGTGTGCAGGATCCAGTTTACCTGGAGCCATGGTCAAAATTCTCACAGACCCCTCATGATCACAGAGGTGACGGCTACAGGATGAGAGAGGTTTTTCAGAGGAACAAAGAGATTCTCTAGAGAACAGCGAGGTTCTCAGAGGAAGAGAGAAGTTCTCTTGACAACAGAGAGCTTCTCGGAGGAACAGACAGGTTTCTGATAGATGGTATTTAAGAGGATCATCAGAAACCAGACACTGTGTCTATAGGTCCTTTACAGATTGTGATGATCTTAGGGATTCCATATCTGGAAATCAGCTGATTTCAACGATATCTGTGTCTCATTCACGTCAAGTGTGATTTCTGGTGATCAGAATGAGCTGGGGAGGTCAGTGCCGTTTACTTAGGAGATCATCCAGGGTTCCCACTCTTTCCCTGAAATTATTTTCCAGGACATTTTCAGCAGCTACAGAGATGAGTTACTACGTCCGACGCTACTCCACCTCTCTGTCCCCCTGTCCCCCTGGAAGTGTTCTTTTCTACAGTTGTAACTTGCATTTGTCCAGATTGTTTCCATGATTTGATGTGCAGTCTATGGCTATAATTTATCTATGAAAAATTATAATGACAAATGTATGATAGAATAATACAAACACCCAGAGATTACAGCGTCATTAGTTGTTCCAGTTGTTAGCACAACCTTCTTGCTGGGGGGCCACAGTGATGACCACTGCACCACCGTGCCGCCTTTGCGGTTCTATTGTCAGACAATAAAACAAGTGAGAAATCCTGGTTGAAACGTGGCCCATCAAGATGTTAACCTGTTAACCATAATTAACTTGAAGCTCTCGCTCTGAACATGTTCTCAGTCTCTGAGCTCTGAGTCACGCTGCATCTCACTCCGGACTCAGTAAAGGACACGCTCACTGACTCTCCTCAGGAGTTTGTGGCCGCGGGAGAGAAAAACCGCACACTCGCGGACCGACACCAGCGAAACTTTTCAACTTAAAGTCGCTAGTTTTGTCTCTAGGCACTAAATCCTTAACGGTGTCTGAAAAGTCGCTAGATCCAGCGTCAAAAACTGAAAACACTGGATTGCAAAACCGCTCTAAGCGGAAATGCAAATTTGATTGGCCGGTGGCGTCACGTGTGCGCTGCGCTGGCTATAAGCATAGATGCGCTGGGCTCAGAATGATGTGACAACAGACATGCATGTGTGGGGAGGACAAATAATTTTCCAGGAAATATTAACCGTTTCCTGGACACTTGTCCCTTTTTCCCATCGTCCATATGTTTTCCATGACTGGAAAATTGTTCAATCATTTTCCAGGTTTTCTAGGACGTGTGGGAACCCTGTCATGTGACACTGATGTACACAGGATGGTTATATTTGTCTCACCTGCAGAGACTGCAGGGCAGAGAATAGGGCAGGGACAGGATCAGCACTGCGGGCGTCCACCAACACCGTCAGGCCCAGCGCTTGTACATCCTCCCTACAACACACAGCAAGTGATTTCAGCGGAGAAAGAACAGAGACAGCTTTACTGTTGAAGGAGGCCAAGGCTCCTACCTGAGGGTGGAGGAATAGTAGCGAAAGAGGCGCAGGACCTCACTGCTCACACAGTCAGGGTTGGACCACACGGTGTTCCTGGTGCAGATGGTTAGCAGAGCCCGCCCACTTCGGTCTCTGGTTCCTGAAGGCACAGACATGTTTGCTACAATGACACTGGCGCCAAGTAAACCTAAACTTCCCCGTTGACCTTTAGACCGGCAGAAGCAAGCGGTGCAGTTAAGTGAGACAGAATACCATGACCCCGCCGACACCAGCCAGGAGAGATGATAATGATGATAATGATGAAAAAAGGTGAAGAGAAGAGCTCCTCAAACTTCATTAAACAAGTTCCACCTCAGAAAAACTTCAACTCCCATAGAAGCACCATGGTGCCCAGAACTGAACTACAGTAACTACAGCTCAGCTCCAGCAGGGGGCCAACATGGTTCCTGAGGGGACACATCAGCCAGTTAGAAGGAGGCATGAAACACACCTGCTGGAATATGTTTGTGAATCTGAACTGGTTCAACTGGATATGTCAGCCTGGTGAACTCGAAAGATCCACTTGGTACCAATTACAGATCTATATATTGATGTATTGATCACTGATCAGACACGCTGGGTTATCTTATAAATATATGAAAATAACTAAGTGGGTGGAGCCTCTGATATCAGTGCTCTCATCCAGCTGTTGCAGGAATCTGTGACATCAGCAGACAGCTAGAACCTCTATTGGAGTACCTTATGTAGTAGTACATTATTCATTATTATTGTTATAATTATTATTATTGTTATAATAACAATTAAGAACAATTAATATTATGATTATTCCTGTCATTATGCACATATACATAACCATCCAGGTACACACAGGCACACGCACATGTATATATGCATATATATATATATATATATGTATGTGTGTGTGTATGTATATATATATATATATATATATATGTATATGTGTGTGTGTATATATATACACATACATACACACACATATATATGCATATATATGTATATATATGCATATATAATTTTATATATATATAAATATAATTATATATGCATATATATATATATATATATATATATATAAAATCTTTGTTTTCTCTTCTTTGCTATTTTTAGTCTATTCTATGGTAACAGTGCTGTGAATGTATGTTGAGGAGAGTGCAATTTCCCTGGTGGAACATCCAAAAGGGATTAATAAAGTAGTCTGTCTGTCTGTCTGTCATACCCAAGGCACACCCAATACACACAGTACAGGCTCAGTACACACTCACTATATACTCAGTACACGCTCAGTAAATGCTGAATACTCAGTGCATGCTCAGAACACGTTCAGTACACATACAGGCCACACTCAGTACCGGCTCCTGCAGAGACACAGGGCGCCACAGCGCAGAGCGCTGCTTAAACACACATGGTGATGGAGATGCAGCAGGAAGTTGTAGAACCAGACAGACAGACAGACAGATTACTTTATTAATCCCTTTTGGACGTTCTGCCAGGGAAATTGCAATCTCCTACACATTCACAGCACTGTGAATGTTAGCAGTTGGTTCATAGCAAGTCATGTTGGTCAGTTATTAAGCTGTTATGTTTCAACTCTCCAGCCCGCCCACATGCAGGGCAACCCACCAGGATTCATCCTGCGTCTCCAGACAGGCTATATATATATATATATATATATATATATATATATATATATATATATATATATATATATATATGTGTGTGTGTGTGTGCCTGTGTGTACCTGAATGTGATTTTGTATATGTGCATAGTAACAGGAATAATAATAATAATTATAATATTAATTATTACTGGGCTGCACGGTGGAGCAGTGGTCCTCCCTGTGGCCCCCCATCAAGAAGGTTGTGGGTGGAGCCCCGGCTGCAGCACGGGATCTTTCTATGTGAGTCTCCATGCTCTCCCTGTTCCTGCTGGGTTCTCTCTGGTACTCCAGCTTCCTCCACAGTCCAAAGACATCAAGAGGGACCAGGTTAATCCAGACTCTAAATTGACCGTAGGCGTGGCTGGGAGAGCCAATGGTTGTCTGTCTCTATGTGTTGGCCCTGCCATGGACTGGCAACCTGTCCAGGGTGAACCCCGCCTCTCGCCTGTTGGGATAGGCTCCACCCCCCCGCGACCCTTAATGTGTAGGAATAAGCGGAAGATGACGATGGATTAATTATTACTATTATAACAATAACAATAATGATGATCAAATATAATAATAGTAATAATAGCAGCAGTAATAATAATGATGACGATATAATATAATAATAATAATAATAATAATAATAATAGCAGCAGTAGTAACAATAGTAATAATAATGTGTTGCTCTGCGCCTGAAGTACCTTCAGGCTCAGGCCCTAATAATAATAGTAATAATAATAATAATTAAAGCTGCAAACAGCGTTGTTAGGGCCTGAGCCCCCGTGCGGCCTATGGCCGCGTCCTTGACACCGGCCCGAATCCAACGGTGTCATCGGCAAATCCCTAGGCCTTGTAGTTTAGGAGATAGAAGCCTCAGTGCGCTGCACAGTGTGACTGCAGAGCTGAGAGCCGGCCCTTTAAGAGCCCCTCCCTTCTCTGCTCGCTCTCTGCCATCTCTGTCAGAGCTGAGAGCAGAGCTGAGAGCAGAGCTGCCAGCTGGCCCTTTAAGAACCCCTCCCCCACTGCTCTGTCTCTGATCTGCACTGGAGTGGAGAGCAGAGCTGAGAGCCGGCCCTTTAAGAACCCCTCCCCCACTGCTCTGTCTCTGATCTGTGCTAGAGTGAGAGCAGAGCTGAGAGCTGGCCCTTTAAGAACCCCTCCCCACTGCTCTGTCTCTGATCTGTGCTAGAGTGGGAGCAGAGCTGAGAGCTGGCCCTTTAAGAACCCCTCCCCACTGCTCTGTCTCTGATCTGTGCTAGAGTGGGAGCAGAGCTGAGAGCTGGCCCTTTAAGAACCCCTCCCCCACTGCTCTGTCTTTGATCTGTGCTAGAGTGGGAGCAGAGCTGAGAGCTGGCCCTTTAAGAACCCCTCCCCCACTGCTCTGTCTCTGATCTGTGCTAGAGTGGGAGCAGAGCTGAGAGCTGGCCCTTTAAGAACCCCTCCCCCACTGCTCTGTCTCTGATCTGTGCTAGAGTGGGAGAGCAGAGCTGAGAGCTGGCCCTTTAAGAACCCCTCCCCCACTGCTCTGTCTTTGATCTGTGCTAGAGTGGGAGAGCAGAGCTGAGAGCTGGCCCTTTAAGAACCCCTCCCCCACTGCTCTGTCTCTGATCTGTGCTAGAGTGGGAGCAGAGCTGAGAGCTGGCCCTTTAAGAACCCCTCCCCCACTGCTCTGTCTTTGATCTGTGCTAGAGTGGGAGAGCAGAGCTGAGAGCTGGCCCTTTAAGAACCCCTCCCCCACTGCTCTGTCTCTGATCTGTTCTAGAGTGAGAGCAGAGCTGAGAGCTGGCCCTTTAAGAACCCCTCCCCCACTGCTCTGTCTCTGATCTGTGCTAGAGTGAGAGCAGAGCTGAGAGCTGGCCCTTTAAGAACCCCCCCCCCACTGCTCTGTCTTTGATCTGTGCTAGAGTGGAGAGCAGAGCTGAGAGCTGGCCCTTTAAGAACCCCTCCCCCACTGCTCTGTCTTTGATCTGTGCTAGAGTGAGAGCAGAGCTGAGAGCTGGCCCTTTAAGAACCCCTCCCCCACTGCTCTGTCTCTGATCTGTGCTAGAGTGAGAGCAGAGCTGAGAGCTGGCCCTTTAAGAACCCCTCCCCCACTGCTCTGTCTTTGATCTGTGCTAGAGTGAGAGCAGAGCTGAGAGCTGGCCCTTTAAGAACCCCTCCCCCACTGCTCTGTCTCTGATCTGTGCTAGAGTGAGAGCAGAGCTGAGAGCTGGCCCTTTAAGAACCCCTCCCCCACTGCTATGTCTCTGATCTGTGCTAGAGTGAGAGCAGAGCTGAGAGCTGGCCCATTAAGAACCCCTCCCCCACTGCTCTGTCTCTGATCTGTGCTAGAGTGAGAGCAGAGCTGAGAGCTGGCCCTTTAAGAACCCCTCCCCCACTGCTCTGTCTCTGATCTGTGCTAGAGTGGAGAGCAGAGCTGAGAGCTGGCCCTTTAAGAACCCCTCCCCCACTGCTCTGTCTTTGATCTGTGCTAGAGTGAGAGCAGAGCTGAGAGCTGGCCCTTTAAGAACCCCTCCCCACTGCTCTGTCTCTGATCTGTGCTAGAGTGAGAGCAGAGCTGAGAGCTGGCCCTTTAAGAACCCCTCCCCCACTGCTCTGTCTTTGATCTGTGCTAGAGTGAGAGCAGAGCTGAGAGCTGGCCCTTTAAGAACCCCTCCCCCACTGCTCTGTCTTTGATCTGTGCTAGAGTGAGAGCAGAGCTGAGAGCTGGCCCTTTAAGAACCCCTCCCCCACTGCTCTGTCTTTGATCTGTGCTAGAGTGAGAGCAGAGCTGAGAGCTGGCCCTTTAAGAACCCCTCCCCCACTGCTCTGTCTTTGATCTGTGCTAGAGTGAGAGCAGAGCTGAGAGCTGGCCCTTTAAGAACCCCTCCCCCACTGCTCTGTCTCTGATCTGTGCTAGAGTGAGAGCAGAGCTGAGAGCTGGCCCTTTAAGAACCCCTCCCCCACTGCTCTGTCTCTGATCTGTGCTAGAGTGAGAGCAGAGCTGAGAGCTGGCCCTTTAAGAACCCCTCCCCCACTGCTCTGTCTCTGATCTGTGCTAGAGTGAGAGCAGAGCTGAGAGCTGGCCCTTTAAGAACCCCTCCCCCACTGCTCTGTCTTTGATCTGTGCTAGAGTGAGAGCAGAGCTGAGAGCTGGCCCTTTAAGAACCCCTCCCCCACTGCTCTGTCTTTGATCTGTGCTAGAGTGAGAGCAGAGGAGGATTAAGAGAAATGTCGTGTGTAAAAGCTGAATAAGTCGGCAAAAAGTAACACATAAGACCATATTTTTGTAGGGATTTTTGTCAGGAATAACGTGGTGTGTTTTTAAAAGCTGTGGGATGGATGGTATAGACATTTGTTTGAGAGTATGTACCCTGAGAGGACACGCTCTCCCCATAGACTTCCATTGTAAGCGTGAAACGTGTCTCCCCCACTTTGACGGCTCAAAAAATCCAAACCGAGCGCGTAGTATATTAACCTTGAAAGATTTTGAAGAGCACAGTTGGGAGAGTAATGTGTGAAAGTTTGGAAGCGCTGCCATTTACGGTTTAGGAGGAGATAGATTTTGTTGGGGGAGTAAAAAAAGTCCTGATTTTGACAGTTTTGTCCAATTTGTGGACATTCTGTTGTAGATAGGTGAGGGGTCAGAGTGTAGGAATTGTTGGTCTTGATGAGATGAGTGCAACGGTGTTGGTCCCATGTTTGTGGGACTTTCGTGTGAGGAGTTATAGCGCTCGAAATTATAGCGCTCGAAATTATAAAATATTATGTTTTTTTGTGTGGCTCCGTAGGTGGCGCTATAGAATTTTGTGGTGTTTTGATTTTTGATTAGTGAATGTTTAGCCAGACCAGTAAATTGTGCCGAATTTCAGTGAATTTCATGCATGTTCAGGGGTGAAATTAGATGATGCTCATATTGGGCGCTCACTGACAGCAAGAACAGTCCAGGACCAGGTTTTGAATGGTGTGGATGTGAAAACAGCTCCGGGCCGTCTGGCCCAGCTGCCTCATGGGTGTTGGGGGGGCTGGGACACTGGTTAGTGGGTGTTTGTAGTGTTTTTAGTGCTGCTGATGTGTTGATCTGCCAAGCAAACATGATAGGGCAAGGCAAGGCAATTTAGGGCCTCCCTAATAATAATATACATTATCTTGTACTGCACATGAGTGTCCGGTTGTTATCAGGCAGGTTAATGGTGCTCAGCCCTCTCCTCCAGTTCCCCCCCCCCCCCCCCCCTCCAGTGAGGAGTTTATTTTTTTTAACTTTATTTTTAAGAAATTTTACAATATATATGGAAAAAAGGGGGGAAAAAATAGAAAAAGACATTAACAAACGGCACAGATGGGAAAATAAAAAGCACAGGGGGAAAATGGATCAATGTAATACATACATTTTAAGAGATAGAGCTAGGTCCAGGTCTCAAAGACATTACAGTCTTTTTATCTTTGTTTGTCCACAATCTATCATTCATATTATAGAGCATAAAGTACTCAAAGCCAAGACAACAAAACACAATTAATCACATTAATAAATGCTAACTGTGTCCTGCTATGGTGAGGAACCATATCCCAAATGAGCTGTCCATTTCCTCCAGTATGTAGAGAATTTATCCATGCACAAGTTCAAGGAAAAAGTCAGTCTTTCCATGTCATATATTTCTTTCACAATTGTAATCCACTCCTCTTTCGATGGGGGCTCTTTTGATAGCCATTTCCTCGTAATAGCTTTTTTACTGGCTACCAACATTATTTTAATCAAGTATTTATCAGTAACATTGATTGTGGGGGAGATATTACCAAGACAAATTGTACAAAAATCGTGTTCAATCTCAAAGCCTACAACTGATTTAATTTTCTCCACTACATCCCGCCAGTAAGGTTGTATAATTGGACAGTCCCAAAAGACGTGGAAATGGTCCGCTTGGGCATTTCCACATTCTCTCCAGCACCTTCCGTAACTTGGGTGACCTTTATGACGTTCTTTAATTTTGGGAGTAATAAAAAAACGAATCATGTTCTTCCAGGAAAATTCCCTCCAATGACCAGAGCTGGAAGTGCTCATTTGAGTTTTGCAAATGTTTAGCCAATCATCTTCTGAAATGGTTATTTTTGCCTCTTTTTCCCAGGTGGATTTAACATAATGAGTGGAATAATCATTGAGAGACTGTAAACAGGAGTAGATTCTGGAAATCAATTTCTGGTTTAACTTAGATTTGTATGCATCAATCATGATGTTAACTAAATCAGAAGTACCTTGCTCTGTTGTTTTTATATCACAGTTAAAATAAGCTCTCACTTGTAGGTATCTGAAGAAGTCTTGGTTTTCCAAGTCATAGTTGTCTTTAAGTTTTTGAAAACAGTCTAGTCTCCCTTTACCAGAAATGAGACAGTACGTTGTGATACCCTTCCACAACCACTGTTTGAAACGCCCATCCAGTTCGGCGGGTTTAAAATCCTTATCATGCGCCACCCATCGTAATATTTTGATATGATTTTCCAGTTTGTTCTTATAACATTCTGCAAACCAAATGTTTAGGGGTGTTTTTGTCCAGACACTTAGGTTTTGTTTATGCAGTATGTATAGATTTTTGTCTCCTAGCAAGCTTTGCAGGGGCATGTCCAATTGGCTTAGTTCTAGACTTTTCCATTTAGCATTATAACATGGGTTGCACCAGTAAGTCAGGTACCTAAGCTGAGCAGATTTGTAATGGTTATCTATATTTGGAGGAGAGAGTCCACCTTTTTCTTTGGACAGTTGCAAAGTTTTGTACCTGATCCTTGGTTTAAGGCCTTTCCATATGAACCCAGATAGCATTCTCTTCCATTCCGTTAATTGCTTTTCAGGTATTTCTATTGGTATTGACAGAAAAAGAAAAAGCAATCGCGGCAAAATATTCATTTTAACTATATCTATTCGATTGTGTAAATCTAGTGGTAATAAACTCCATTTATCCAGGTCTGTCTTTATCTCTTTGGTAATTGGCAAATAGTTAGTTGCATAAATGTTGGATAAATCCTTTGGAATTTTTATTCCCAGATATTTGATAAAGTCATTCTCCCATCTAAAATTGCACAGATTCTTTATTTGTAAAGAAGGTGTATAATTAAACGAAATGATTTGTGTTTTATGAATGTTTAACTTGAAGCCCGAATAGTGACCAAATGTTTTTAAGGATGACATTAATTTGGGTAAACTCAAATCTGGTTGTGAAAGGGTGATCAATATGTCGTCTGCATAAAGGCAGGTCTTGTATTCAGTGCCTTTGACATAAATTCCTTTTATGTCTCGGTCTTCTCTAATAGCCTGAGCCAGAGGTTCGATAAATAATGCAAACAAGGCCGGACTTAAGGGACATCCCTGCCGGCAGCCTCTTTCGAGTGACACAGGATTAGACAGACTACCGTTTATTTTGATTCTGGCTGAAGGGGAGTGATATAATTTTTTTAGATATGAGATAATTTTAATATCAAAGCCAAATCTTTGTAATGTTAAGTATAGATATTCCCAACTAACTGAATCAAATGCCTTTTCGGCATCAAGGCTGAGAACAATGGATTCATCTTTATCTTTGCTCATTTGCTCCATTAAATGCAAAGCCCGTCTTACATTATCTTGTGTCTGTCTGGTTTTGAGGAACCCAGTCTGGTCTTCATCTGTTATGTCCGGAATAATATTTTCTAATCTTTTTGCAATCATTGAAGCAAATAATCTGTAATCTAAGTTCAAAATCGATATCGGTCTATACGAACTGCATTCAGATTTATCTTTGCCCATTTTAGGAATTACTGAGATAATGACATGCCTCCAAGAAGCTGGTGCTTCACCCCCATTAAGTATGAAGTTGAAGCATTTCAATAATGTTGGTGACAGTAATTCTCTGAATGTCTTATACCATTCAGCAGAATATCCATCTTCACCGGGCATTTTGCTTGTCTTGAGTCTCGAAATAGCATTATCCAATTCTTTTTGTGTTATGTCATTCATCATTGTTTTATTCTGTTCTATTCCAATGGATGGTAGATCCAGTGAGTTAAGAAAATCTGTAATACTTAAGGAGTCTACTCCTTTCGGTTGTGTGTACAGATCTTTATAGTAATTTACAAAGGACATTTGTATTTCTTTTAGTTTGTGACAAGTTTTTCCAGAATGCGTGTTCTTAATTTTGTGGATGGATCTTTCTTCTTGTTGTCTTCTTATTCTCCAAGCTAACAGTTTTTTAGCTCTTGGTCCATTATCATAGTACTTTTGTTTGATGAACTTTGCCTTCATCTCCTCATAACTATCATATAGTTTATTTAGGTTTTGTTTAATAAGTTTTATCTGATCTAATAATTTGGGATCATTAAGTTCCACGTGTCTTATTTCTAGATTTTTTAGTTCCTGTAATAGGTCTTTTATTTGCTTCTCTTTTTTCCTCTTTTTAATTGAGGACCACAATATAAGTTTTCCCCTTATTACTGCCTTAGCAGCATCCCATACAGTACCTGGAGACACTTCACCGGTATCATTTTGTTCTAGATATTCTTTAAATTCCTTATGAATGTATTGATTACATAAGGGGTCATTTAATAAGTTTGTGTTAAGCTTCCAAGTTGTATTTTTAATTTCAGTGTTAAAATGTAGGGACAGATATACACCAGCATGGTCTGAAATATCTTTGACCCCTATTTGGCAGTTTGAGATTCTATGTCTCTCTGAGTGAAACATAAAAAAGTAGTCGATTCTTGAATGAACATTATGGGGATGGGAGAAAAATGTAAGTTGTCTTGCTGTTGGGTTTAATTCCCTCCAAACATCCATCATACCTGCTTCGAGGAGAAGTTTCTTAACAGTATCTGTCTCAGAATTAATTCTTTTCGTTACATTAGTGGAGTCAAGCGAGGGTTGTAATTGTATATTCCAATCTCCACCACAAATAAGGACCCCCTCAGCCTCTTGAGCAATCAGATCAAATATTTTCTTCATAAATGTCTTATCATTACCTGGGGGTCTATACACATTTAAAAGTGTTACCTGCTTATGATCAATGTAACCTTTCACTAGAATGTATCTCCCTTCGGTATCCTTTATCTGTTTGGAGATTTGGAGCACAACTTTGTTAGAGATTAATATTATAACTCCTCTTTTTTTCCCATGTTTATAGGATGAGTAGTATGCGTTTTTAAAGCCCAAATGTTTAAACTTCTCATGTTCTTTATCATTAAGGTGGGTTTCTTGCCAAAAGATAATATGTTGTTTTTCTCTCTTCATCTTAGTGATCAACTTGCTCCTTTTGATAGGATTTTGTAGACCATTCATATTTAAGGTAATAATCTTATATTCCTGATTCAGCATTATGACTCTTAATTTTGATACACACATTTCCCACCTCTATTACTGTAAGCATGTAAATAAAAACCATCGGTGCTGAACATAACAATAAAACAAAAATAACCTCCAACAGTGAAGTAAAGTAACAACTTCTGAACAGGGAGGGGAAGCCTCCAAAGGAAGGGCCCCTCCAGATGTGTCCTAACATCGTCCAAAAAGCGAAATTAGTTCGCTCAAACAATGGTTCGGTGTGGTTTAAGTCACCCAGTGGAACAGTCCAATCGGTATTTTTGTAATGTTCTTAGCTAAGAACTATGGCATTCAACATGTGTTCAATCAAAAGGGAGACGTTACCCGCACACACAGCGCGAAAAAACAACTCCCAACAGTGTCCTGAAATACCTCTCATCATTCCTAGTTTTGCCTCCCTCTCATTGTCACTCATGCGTGCACCTCAGGTCATGCTCTCCTGATGTGTGAGAGCTTGCTGGAATCTCCGGAGCTTCTCTTTAGCTCGCTCGATGTCTGTGCCCCGGTTCCGACGTTTTGAGGAGCCACTGGTCTGCCATGCGTTTTCCGCCAGCTTCATATGGGGTGTCACGGCTGTCTGGGATGTGTTGTCGGGTGTATTGCTCGCGTCGATTCCTTCATCAGCTGTTAGTATCCCCCTTTTCAGCATATCCTTCGTCGCTTCATCCGCATGTTGTATGTGGTGGGTCCTCCATCATAAAAAACTCGAAGTTTATCGGGTGCAGGTGTTTGTAATCTGAGTCCACGTTCTTTCAGCACTTTTCTCAAAGGCGCATATTCCTTCCTCTTTTTGATGATTTCTGCTGGGTAATCATGGTCGAAGTAAATTCTCTTCCCTTTGATCTGTATCTCTCTTTTTTCCATGCGCTGCTGAGCACAAGTTCCTTGGTTTTATACACGAGGAAATATGCGATCACGGATCTCGGGGCTGCTTGCGGTGGTGGTTTTGGTCCGAGTGACCGGTGGCAACATTGTATTTTGAGGTCAATGTCAGGGAGTCGCAGCTCCGACTTAATGAAATTCTCCAGAAACTCACATGCATCGTTCCCCTCCTCTCCCTCGGGGATCCCGAAGATGCGGAGATTATTTCTGCGGGAGCGTGTTTCTAAATCTGTTAGTTTAGACACAATGCGCTCTTGCTCCTTCAAAGCCTGGAGAAGCGAGTCCCTCACGGTCACACTCCACTCCTCCACTTTGGCCACTCGCGTCTCCACCTCCTCCATCCTAACCTCCGTGTTTTTGAGTTCTGCCCCGATCTCGCTCAGTTTCTGATTAACTTCTTCTTTAAAGTTTCTGAGCTCTTCTCTCAAATCTCTTTTGATTGTCTCACAAAATCCGCTCAATTCTTTTTTCATGTCCTGGTGTCCTGCTTTTATGTCGGCGCGGATAGCATCTAAGCTAGCTTGTAGGGCGTCCATGGGAGCAGGCACGTTAGCTGCACCTGAATCAACTTCTCCTGTCGCCATATGCTCGTTTTCCTCACCGTTTGGACTCGTTGTGGTCTTAGCGTTTCTCAATTGGTATTTCCCCATAAGAGTTCACAGGTATAAACTCGTTAGGTTCTCTATAACAGGGGAAATGTCGGACCGTTCTGGGAGCTCTCTGACTACACCACCGACCAGCTCGCCGCCATAACCGGAAGCCTCCAGTGCGGAGTTTAACAGTTTGATGGCTCGGGGGATGAAGGACTTCTTCAGTCTGTTGGTCCTGCACTTGGGGAGGAGCAGCCTCTGGCTGAACAGGCTTCTCTGGCTGGTGGTGACAGTGTGCAGAGGGTGGCTGACATTGTCCAGGATGTCCAGCAGTTTGTCCAGAGTTCTCCTCTCTGCTACTGTTGCCAGAGGGTCCAGCTTCATCCCAGCCACTGAGCTGGCCCGCCTGATCAGCTTCTCCAGCCTGGAGAGGTCTGCCTTCGTCACACTCCCCCCCAGCACACCACAGCGTAGGACAGGACGCTGAAGACCACAGACTGATAGAACACAGGAGCCTCCTGCAGATGTTGAAGGCTCTCAGCCTCCTCAGGAAGTCCATCCTGCTCTGAGCCTTCTTGTACAGCTGCCTCGTGTTGCTCGTCCAGTCCAGCCTGTTGTCCTGCCACAGCCCAAGATATTTATAGGTCTGTACAACCTCAACCTCCTCCGTTCCTATCAGAACTGGTCTAGGTCTGGGTCTGTCCCTCCCAAAGTCAATGACCAGCTCCTTAGTTTTGGAGGTGTTGAGCTGCAGGCTGTTGTTGTGGCACCAGGCAACAAAGTTCCTCACCAGGCACCTGTACTCCTCCTCTTCACTGTCCCTGATACACCCCACGATGGCTGTGTCATCTGCGAACTTCTGGATGTGACACAGTTCAGGGTTGTAGCAGAAGTCCGCGGTGTACAGGGTGAGAGGATAGGGGACAGTCCAGTCCCCTGCGGAGCACCGATGCTGCTGACCACAGTGTCAGACGTGATGTCCTTCAGCCTGACGAACTGTGGCCTGTCGGTGAGGTCACTGGAGATCCAAGCAATCAGGCCGGGGTCCACTTGCATTTGTAGGAGCTTGTCCTGCAGTGCAGGGGGCTGGATTGGATTAAAGGCACTTGAGAAATCCAGGAAGAGGATCCTCAATGTGCCTTTCCCCTTGTCCAGATGCGAGTGGGCTCGGTGTAGCAGGTAGAGGACGGCGCCCTCCACACCGACCTTCCCCCGGTAGGCAAACTGTAGAGGGTCCTCAGCATGCTGCACCTGAGGCCTGAGGAGGTTGAGGAAGAGCCGCTCCAGAGTCTTCATCGGGTGTGAAGTTAGTGCCACCGGTCAGAAGTCGTTCAGCTCGCTGGGCCGGTTCTTTTTAGGAACTGGAATGATGCATGACGTCTTCCATAGGGTGGGCACTTTCCCGAGCTGCAGACTCAGGTTGAAGACCCGTTGTAGCGGCTCCCCAAGTTCAGCAGCACAGGTCTTGAGGAGCCGCAGACACACTCTGTCTGGTCCCGTTGCCTTTCGGGGGCCGAAGCTTCCTCATTTCTCCTCTCACCTGGTCAGCTGTGAAGCAAGAAGGGGGTTGTGGAGATTGTGAGAAGGGGGGTGCAGGAGGGAGGGGTGGAGGGGGGCTGCTCAGTTGCTGTGGAGGGGGAGGGGCGGTGGGCCATAGAGAAAGGAGGAGGCTGCTCGGCTGTTGCAGAGGGGGAGGGGGGCGTTGGAGGGTGGTGTGAAGTGGACTGGCTGAACCTGTTGAAGAACTTGTTCAGGTCATTTGCTCTTTCCACCCCTCCCCCCTCCATGCTGGTCCTGGCTTTGTGGCCGGTGATGGTCTCGACGCCCTCCCAGACCTCCCTCATGTTGTTCTCCTTCAGCTTTTGCTCCACCTTCCACCTGTAGGAGTCCTTTGACTCCTTCTGGCAGCGTTTCACCTCCCTCTGTGCTACTCTCCTCTCCTCCTTGTCCTTTGTCCTGAAGGCCTTCTTCTTCCTGTTGAGGACATCCTTGACTTCCTGTGTTATCCATGGTTTGTTATTTGGATAACACCGAACAGTCTTGGTGGGGGCAACCATGTCTGCACAGAAGTTGAGGTAGTCAGTGAGACAGTGAGTCATCCCATCTATGTCCTCATCATGTGCACCCAGCAGTACATCCCAGTCTGTGGTGTTGTAGCAGTCTCTCAGGGCCTCCTCTGCTACAGGAGTCCATCTCCTGATGGTGCGGGTGGAGACTGCCTGTCTTTTGACCAGGGGGGTGTACTGGGGCTGTGCGTGCACCAAGTTGTGGTCCGACTTGCCCAGTGGGGGGAGGGCAGTGACTCTAACGTTGGTATACAGTAGGTCAATCGTCCTGTTCTTCCTTGTGGGACAGTCAACAACCTGATGGAAAGCAGCCAGGGTAGAGTCCAGGGTGACATGATTGAAGACTCCAGAAATTATCATGAAGGCCTCAGGATGTTGGGTCTGCAGCCGTGCAGTAACACTGTGGATCCTTTCATGTGCAGCGGCCGCGTCCGCCGTCGGAGGGATGTACACACAGAGGGAGATCACGTGACTGAACTCCCTCGGCAGATAATATGGCCTCATGCTAACGGCTAGCAGCTCCAGATTAGAGCAACATAAAACCACCTTCACTGAGACATGGCCAGGGTTACACCAACGGTTGTTGGTGTATTTAATAAGATCAGATACATCAGAGTGTATCTGACCAATCAGAGGAGGCGCTGGTTCTGGTTCTGCTGTGGAGGTGAGCAGAGAAGAAGAAGCGCGTGTTTGTGATCAAGACAAACAGGAGGTGGAGATCCATCTGCTCCAGTTCCATCACGTCTCTTCCAGTGGGATTCAGGCTGACCACAAGGAACTTCTTCTCCTCTATCACCAGTGTTGGGATCTACAATTCCCTCCTGCTAGATCACCTGCTAGTGAGCTGCTGGTGGAGCTCATGGTAGAACGGTGGACCTGGACTGCTGCAGTGGTTCCGCTGGTCTCTCAGTCCTGAGTGTTTGGGTCAAAGCTTCTGTCTTAGGTTCTTGAGCCATGATCCACCGCTGAGAACTTCACAACATCCATACACTGGGACCTCGGCTCTTCCTCAGTCCACCTGAGTCCAGAATGGAGATACTGGATTCACGGCAACTCACCGCCTGGGAGCGTGTGTTGCAAAATTAGCAGCTAACATTAACAGCTAACTTTAGCAGCAGCAGAGGGGGCACGGTGGAGCAGGGGTCCTCACTGTGGCCCCCCAGCAAGAAGGTTGTGGGTGGAGCCCCGGCTGGATGGATGGATGGGTAGATGAATGGATGATGGATGGGTGGATGAATGGGTGGTGGGTGGATAGATGGGTGGATGGATGAAAGGATGAATGGATGGGTGGGTGGGTGGATGAATGTATGGGTGGGTGGATGGATGGCTGGGTGAATGGATAGGTGGATGGATGGGTGGGTGGATGGGCAGGTGAATGGATAGGTGGGTGGGTGGATGGATGGATGGGTGGGTGGGTGGATGGATGGATGGGTGGATGGATGGTTGGATGGATGGGTGGGTGGGTGGATGGATGGAAGGATGGATGGGTGGGTGGGTGGGTGGATGGATGGGTGGATGGATGGATGGTTGGATGGATGGGTGGATGGTTGGATGGATGGGTGGATGGTTGGATGGATGGGTGGGTGGATGGGTGGGTGGATGGATGGTTGGATGGATGGGTGGGTGGATGGGCAGGTGAATGGATAGGTGGATGGATGGGTGGGTGGATGGATGGATGGTTGGATGGATGGATGGATGGATGGGTGGATGGATGGATGGATGGATGGATGGATGGATGGATGGATGGATGGATGGATGGTTGGATGGATGGATGGATGGGTGGATGGATGGATGGATGGATGGATGGATGGGTGGATGGATGGCAGCAGCAAGTGTCATGGCTGCATGCAACATGAACAACAGTGACCACGTAGCCTCTGACACAGAAACATTACAAAAGAGACAAAAGCTATTATGACTTACATTTTGGTTGACACACCTTAATTAAAGATGATACACTCTTTTGATAGTATTCTATTTTCAAACATTTGTTCATCTGGTTTCAATTTCAAAAAATATTTCTGGAATTCCTGTGTGCACCACTAGAGGGAGCCCATATATGTATCACAGTTTTAGAACCACTGGTCAAGATGGTTTCACACTGAAGAAAATAGTAACCTAAACCAGTAGCATCCGGCTTGTCAGCGCCAAAACCCAGCAGCCAAAAACCCTCAATAGATGCTACGCCAACAGGATGTCCTTGTCCAAGTCGTCATCCTCTCCAGGTAGAAACAAATGTACGCACATGCAGTGAGTCAAACACATTCACAGGTTTTTTTTACCAGGTAGACACAGAGCTCCGGACACCAGCAGCACCCGGCTGAATCTGGACTGGGATGACAGAGACAGTCGTGTTGGGACTGTGATGGCAGCTGATTGGTACGGCCCTGAAGAGTCTGTTAGTTGTTCTGGCTCTGTTGGACAGCGACCAGAAGATGTGATGATGACTGAAAGGGAAGGAGATGTCTCCAAGTGTCCACCTGTAGAGAGACGACACAAGTGTATTCTTCTATACTTGTCAGGTCAAAGTTTTAGTCTCAGCCGTCCCTCGGAAGCCCATATGGAACACCAGAGACACAGGTGTCTCCCTTTGACTGCAGCCTCCTATAGGTGGCCCAACAGATCCAGCAACCAGACTAGAGGTTGATGAGGAAGACAGGAACAAAGAGGATGCATGTAGCCAATCAGAGGAGGGGGAGACACTTGACAAAACAGAAGGTTTGAGAAGAGGACAGAAGACAAATGTGATTCTTTACCTTCAGTCTGAAGCTCTCCAGTTTTTCCTCCACCAACCTGGTCCTCTTCCTCTTCCTCCGCCCATCCACTCTCCTGGTATTTATTTCGAACTGAACCTGGCTCCATCACAGCTTTGGAGACATTCACTGAGATGGATCCCTCGGAGACAGTATTTGGGTCTTTATTCTCAGAATAAGAGTTCTCAGCTTGAGTGTGTTTGGTATGATTTTCAGAGTAAAAGTCCTCAGTCAGTGTGTTTGAATGAGAATCCATTTTTTTGTACATCCGTCCAACTCTCTCTACCTCGTCTATTCCTCCTCCCCCTATCACACGCTCATCTCCTTCATCCTCGTCCTCCCTACTTGCTTGACTCTGCTCCATCATGATGACCCGTACCTCCTCCACATCCTCTGTCCTTTCCTCTTCAAACTCACCCCCCTCATAACCCACTGTCTCTTCACTTTCCTCCTCCATTTCTTTTCCGTCCAGGGTGTTGTCATCTCTCCTGTACCCTGTCTCTGCCTCCTGCTGCACCTTGTCTTCTCGCCTCTTCACCTCCCCCGCTTTCTCTGTTTCCTCCTCTTCCTCCCTCTGTTCTGTACAGTTTTCCAGTTGAGTGTTTAAGCTCAGCCTAACTATTGAACCAGTACCTTCTGTTAGCTCCTCCTCCTCCTCCTCCTCTGACAGGCGGCTGGTTCCTTCCCCATCCGTAGGAGCAGAGGACACAGGGGTGAGGACAACCCGTCCAAAGGAGTCGTGCCGCAGGCGACTGTGCCCACGTGTCCAGGTGTGTGTGTGAGGAGGTTCAGGAGAGTGGGCAGCAGAAGCAGAGTGTGTGTGTCTGTGCTGCAGGCTGATGGACTGGGTTAAGGACCCTCTCTGTGGGGAGAAGAGAGGCAGCGGGAGCTCTGCCAGCTCCACGTACTCGCCCTCAGACTCGTCACCCTCACTGCTCACTGCTGATTGGTCAGATTTTGTAGATGGTGGGAGGGGCTTTAAATCAGAATCTCTACAGGATTCATGTGATGTGTGGATGAACATTTCCCTTTCCTTAATGGTGGACTTATGCTCCATGTCCTCCTTGAGGGCAGTTCTGGACCGGCTGATGAACTGTGGGTAGACCAGGTCCTCCCAGGGGACCCTGAAGACGTCTCCCTGGGTGGAAAGGAGGCAGCGGTCCAGCTTGGACACTCCTCGCTCCTCCCTTTCCCCATTGACAGTGTCAAGCCAGGCCATGCTGAAGACAGATGGCAGAGCTAACTTTGGCACCTGCTGCTGCTCCACATCATGACCACTGGACGTCACGCTGCACACCAGCAGGCAGGGCGAGGATGCCACACCGCTCCTGCAGGAGGCACTGTGTGGGTGGGGAGGAGGAGTAAGAGAAGCCAGCAGGTAGAAGTCTCCTGGACAGAGAAGATGCTGGTCCAGAGGACAGAGCTGGATGACTATCTTGTCATGGATGCACAAAGGCCAGCCCTGATGATGGAACTGGAGACCACAATACTGAGCCTGGGGGAGAGGAGGGAGCAGTCAAATTAACAGAGAGTTGACAGAATGTGTGGAGGCTTCAGGTGGTCCTGTTAGAAACAAAACGTTGTCTCACACACACACACACACACACACACACACACACACACACACACACACACACTTGTCCTGACTGCTGCTGAGCAATGCGTGTATGCTTATACCTGGACACTAGACAGGGAGAGTCAGGAGGACAGACATGGACAGGTGGGGACACTCACACATGCATCTTGCTGGAGATTTTCTAGGAACTGCTTTGTAGGCAGCAGGAAGTGGATCAGGTAGTGGAGACCGTCTCCGCGGTAGCAGCTGTCCACCACCTTCAGGGCCTGGCAGAGGACAGTTGCAGATGTTGCCTGGAAAGGCGGGTAGATGGATGACAGTGCCTTCTGCAAGCACCGGTCTAAAGATTCAGAGTCCTGAGAAGAAAAAGGACAGAAAGAGATCAAAGTGCAATGCTGCCAGCATACGTTCATACGCTTGACCTCTGGTTTCCAGCAGTGTGTGTCAGTGGAGCAGTCGACTCCTCGCCGGGCCATCGTGTCCATCACGTTGGTGAGTGCAGTGTTTCTCTGAACTGCTATTATCCTGATTACTCGCTGACTCTGTTACTGTCAGGAACGTCATTCTACCACCAGTTGGTGGACATCTGGACCAGCCCTGATGTTAGCCATAACTTGCCTGATTGATTTGTGGTGGCTAGGCTTGTCACAAGAACCAATACTTCGGTACCAAGTCGGTACTAAGATTCTGAAAATGTGACGGTACTGACTTTTCTAGAATACCCGAAGTACCGTTGGTACTGAGGAGCCAGATCTGGCCGCTTCTTTAGCATTGTTTTTTGGCTGTAAATGAGCGATTATCTGGCAACCCTCCCACGGTGCTGATCATGTGACTGACTACCCTGCTAAGAAGAACAACATGCAACATGGCGGAGGCACACGCATCTGGGTCGTCAACGACAGCGACAGCTGCCCCTCAGTTAATTGAGAAGAAAAACACCAAAAGTCGCGTATGGAAATACTCTGGATTTGAGGCTGTTGATGAGGGATTACTTATTGATCCGCAAATACCAATATGCTAAAAATGCCGTCACCGTACCACGGCGAGGGGTAGAATTCAAGGTGAGTGCATTTGAAGTCCAACAATATTGTTTGTTGTTCACTTGGTTCAAATAAAGGAGTGTATGTTGAACTGCAGGGGATTTATTGTTTATTTTTTATTTTTACCGAGGTATAGACTATTGTGGAATTTAAGTGGTATTGGTATCGACTACTAAATTTCTGGTATGGTGATGAGCCGAGTGGTGGCTCAAATTGTCTCATTGTAGCAACAAGCTCCTCAGTTATGTAGGTTACAGAGCATGCTATCAGATATTAGCACCGCCTTGCAGATTAAAAACACCCGACATTATCAGCATGGGAGTTGTGGCTGTGGGGCCAACACAACACGAGACTGGACGGATCTAGTCAGACGTGCTGATGGAAATGCTACTGACAAATTTAACAATCATACTTGTTTTAGCTGAATATTTGACTCAATTTATTGAGCATCATCACTTTAATTGAGACAATATTCAAGGAACCCTTCAGATCACTCAATGAGCTCCGCCTCCCTGAGAGGTGGCAAACACTGGCTACCAGGTCACAAAGCGGTCTGCTCCCTTGATGATGGAGACAGTTTTGATTGTTCAATTGAAACTGAAGAAAATAGATTCAAGCTGTCAATCAACATTGAAATTTGAGGTTAAAGGACGACACAAGACTGAAGCTGCTCATGCCAGAACACAGCGAGAACAGCCATGTAAGACAATTACGACTGAGCGGGTTAGAGATGTCACTCAGACAAAAAGTTCCGCCTTTATACACAACCAAAATGCTTCTTATCATCATCATCATGTTTGTTCTTAGAGAAACACTAAGCACAAGTTCTAGCCAGCCACTGAGGCCATGCCCTGGCAGGTTTGGCAGGTAGGACATATATGTCGGGATGATACTTGATGCAGAAGTACCTGTAGATGTTCTTATGGTTTTTGTGGGAAGGTGGTTATGAGCTGCAGAGGCAGCAGCTGGTCATGTGATCCTAGATGTGACTCAGCCAGAGGATTCACACACACAACAGCTGGCAGCCAAAAGTAGCAACGAGGCCAATTTTAGCGGTCGGTTGTTAGATCAGGTGACGGCAACCGCTGAAAGGCACCATAACCCATCCTGAGATCATGAGATCAGCGATGCAGCGTCTTCAGGCATTCAACCAAATGTTGTATTAATACTGGCATGATAACACTCACATTATGCTCAGGTATGTTGTGGGGGTTGTAGATGTTGCAGCTATTGTTGTTATTGTTTGTTGTTGTGTATCGAAGCCTCCACGACCATCCGCCTCACACACTAACTGGTTTAGGAGAATGGCTGCACACCCATTTAAGTATTTTTTGTCTCAGCTCTGGTTTGTAATGAAACAATGTGTGTTTCTTTGAAATAAATCACCTTAAAGATTGTGACCTACTCCGTTTGTATGGTTTCATGAGATCAGAACCCTGTGATATGACACTCAATAAATAAAACTTAATTGAATCCCAGCAGATGTCAGTATATTGTTCACCAAGTCCCCGTCTGCTCCAATACTGGAACCAACGGTGCCATTAATCACTCCTGCCAGAACCCTGCAGTTCTGCACTGGACCACCACTGAGAGCTGTCAGTCTGCTCACACAGAGACGCGGCCACACACGCTAGCACATTGTTGTCAGGGAGGGTCTTTGTTGAGAATGGGTCTGTGAGTCCAAG
Organism: Aulostomus chinensis; assembly: GCF_037954235.1. Taxonomy (NCBI): domain Eukaryota; kingdom Metazoa; phylum Chordata; class Actinopteri; order Syngnathiformes; family Aulostomidae; genus Aulostomus; species Aulostomus chinensis. Next base: position 35,900,568 of record NC_141321.1, on the reverse strand, counting down.
AGAAGGAGGACCAACCAACTTGGACAATTCCTGTCACAGCACCAAGTCAGCAAAGCCCACGAAACAATAACTTCATTACTTCAGTCACTTTATACCCCAATGAGTTTCCATGTCATTTCTTCAGTTTAAGGTCAAATGCAAGGTCAAAACAGAGGTCAACATAGTCAGACGGTAGATTCAAGTCTTCATCTTCGTCTTTATTGTCCTCTGCTTATCCAGTTGGTCGGGGTCATGGGGCCTCAGCCTCAGCAAGGAAGCCCAGACTGTCCTCTCCCCAGCCACTTCCACCAGCTCTTCCGGGGGAATCCTGAGGCGTTCCCAGGCCAGCCAAGAGATATAATCCCTCCAGCGTGTCCTGGGTCGGCCTCGAGGCCTCCTCCTGGTCAGACATGCCTGGAACACCTCCCGAGGAAGGCGTCCTCACCAGAGGCCTGAACCACCTCCACTGACTCCTCTACTTGAAGGAGCAGCAGCTCTACTCTGAGTCCCTCCTGAGTGACTGAGCTTCTCAGCCCAGCCTCCCTGAGGAGGAAACTCATTTCGGCCGCTTGTATTCAGGATCTTGTTCTTTCGGTCATTACCCAGAGCTCATGACCACAGGTGAGGGTTGGAACGTAGACTGACTGGTAAATCGAGAGCTTCACCGTTTGGCTCAGCTCCCTCTTTACCACAACGGACTGCTTTAGCACCCGCATCACTGTGGACGCCACGCCAATCAACCTGTCAATCTCCCTCTCCATCCTACCCTCACTCGTGAACAAGATCCCGAGATACTTAAACTCCTCCACCTGAGGTAGGACCCCCCCCCCCCCCCGACCAGGAGTGGGTAGGCCAGGACCATGGCCTCAGACTGGGAACTGCTGAGGATACAAGTCATATGTTATAAAGCAGAAACAGGAATCCAACTCAGCACTCAACAACTTCAAATGTACCAGAAACCACGTTGTACTGCAGTACCCCCACTGGGTCCTGCCACTGATTGGGTGGGACGCTGCAAGTGCAACAGCATCCAAGAGGAAATGCTGGGTGTGTTTATTGACTGTTGACAACCAGACAAACTGGACCAACACGTCTGAGGAACACCATGTTTCCATTACTATAGCGACAACACTGCCGGACCTCAGTCTGACTCCTCCCCTTCCAGGGATTCATTCTACAATTCTACAATTCTACAATTTCATTTAGCAGACGCTTTTGTCCAAAGCGACGTACAACACAAGCAAGAATTTAGACTTAATTAAGGAAAAGTCCATAGGAAGCGCAAAAGTGCTTCAGTTGTGATTTGGTCACAGGTACTGCCATCTAGTGGCAGAAGAAGTGTCGCCCCCTCCCTTTTTTTTTATATAACAGACATACAACATCACACAACCCAGTTAGTGCTACATAGTCACTAAGTGCTGGGTCTTGGACCCTCTGACTGATTCTACCACAAAGAGGAGAAGAGTCAGGTTCAGTGCCTCGGTGCTCTCTGAACAATTGAGTCTTCAATTGTCTCTTAAAAGTAGAAAGGGACTCAGCAGAACGCACAGAGTTCGGTAGTTCGTTCCACCATTTGGGAACAACAGAAGAGAAGAGTCTGGCTAGAGATCTGGAGCAGCGCTGGGCTGGAAGCACCAGGCGTCTTTGGCATGCAGAGCGTAGTGGGCGAGAAGCCTGAACCAGAATCTGTGTGGTCTGTTGGGTCAGGAAGGGTCTGATCTTCCTGATGTTGTAGAGGGCATAACGGCAAGACCGAGAAACTGAGGCCACATGAACCTTAAAGGTCAGCTGGTCATCAATCATGACACTCAGGTTTCTGAGTTATCATTCATTGTCAACAAGACAGCAGTGTTGTAACAAATCTGTGTTCAGTTTTCAAAGCACTTCAACCACAAACATCCCGAGATGGCGAGTTTGACCAAATGCAAACAAACAAGTGGTCTGTCAGGATTTGAATGTGTTGGTTCTGGACGGTGGCAGCAGCTCTAGACGGTGGTCGTGGTATCTGCTGTGGGCGGTTGTTTAATCAGCCAAATGGAGCCTTTGCTGATGAAACAATCCAATCTCTCAGGTTCTGCTGGTTCTAATAAATTGAGACAATGGTAGCAGCATCTCTCCCTGGAGAGCTGTGATTCATCCACTGACTACTGATAGAAAAAACAGTTCCTGGCGGGTGTAGAAGCTGCAGATGTGTCAGCCAAAGATGCTATTATCTGACAGGCTGACTGTCAAGAGGCACCGGTGCTTCCAGCGGAAAAGTTATCCTAGAGCCTGCTATTGCTGAATTAACCTGAGCACTGCTGCCGGTGAGGGCGAGCGCACCACCGTGTTGAGGTGGATAGAGACACTCCCAGCAAACGTGTGAGTTGGTGAGGTTTGTCGCCGTTGACATTACTATCAGTGAAAACTGTAGTCTTTCAGTTTTAACTGAAGCTGGTGTCTGAAGAGATCCCGTTCTACTTAACATTCCAGTCCACCAGCGACTGATCCAGACTGGTCTGACAGAACTCAACACCTGGTTCTGGTGTTCGGTTCAAGCCTCCAGGTCATGTTTCAGCTGCTGCACACACTTCTTCTCACTGCGGACAGACAAACATACACACGCACTCCTGATTACTTACCAATAATCTGAACAGATCCTCGAGGTCCTGGTTTGTTGGACTGGGCTGCACCACACTCAGGTGTTTTTAAAATCTGAGCTCTGCCCTCTGCTCCCTCGATGATAAAACATGTGTCATCTAGACATCATAAAGTGGATGTGTTATTTAAAACTCTTCTGAAGTGGGTCAGACAGTTTGAGGGGCTGGTCTTTGGAGGTGGGTGTTGAATTCAGGTGGGTGTGTCATGCAGTGGGAGGGGGGGTTCCCAGACAGCCTGGGGACCTCAGGCTTCAGGTTTCTGCATTAAATCCTCCCAATCTGAAGGAACGCGGCCTAACTGAGGTGTCAGAAACATCGCCGCAGGACGGTCCCACTCCACATGGCACAATGGACACTTCCTGCTAGTGAAGCGTGCTGTCACGCGAGATAAACAGACAGACAAACCCCAGACAGCTGAACCAGCAAGCTAATTAGCAAGCCTTGCCACTTCCCAGTAACTGTGGATCACTCCAACCAATGAATGTAAGGATGGCAAATTGTAAGACCGATTAGATAAACCACAGATCAAATTTATAAAATCTCATATTATCATCTAATAGATGCTTGAAATGTACCTGAACAGTAATAGTACAACAGCAGCACCAGCATTCCTGGAAAACAGTACTCACTGACTGCTGTTCATGAAGTAGAGTCAATCTTACTAGGCAAGGCAAGGCAATTTTATTTGTATAGCCCGTTTTCACAAACAACTAATAAAGCGCCAAATGACAACGTTATCTCATGACACGAGTAGAGCAGGTCGAGGACCTCACTGCCTCAGGTAACCTCCACCCAACATTTTCATGACCATGAGAGTCACAAAACACTTGAAGTTCAGCACACATTGTTTTGAGAAAGCAACTTCAGAGGCTTTGCTCATGATCTCAGAGTTCTCATATCTCAGCAGCCCCTAGACAAGCTCTGACATGACTGACTGACAGACCAGAGCTTGGCCCCGCCTCCCGTCTCTCCCTCATCTCAAACCAGAGCCTGGCCCCGCCTCCCGTCTCTCCTCCATCTCAGACCACAGCCTGGCCCCATCTTGCTGGCAGCCATTGTCACAAGTTCACATGAATTAGCACATCAATAAAGTCTTTGATTCAGGGACCCCAGGGGCGGACCACCACAGATGATCATCATCCTCGAGCAGCTGCTGGTTACATCTTCGCTTTTAGGCATCTGATGGAGGTTATTTGTGTGTGTGTGTGTGTGTGTGTGTGTGTGTGTGTGTGTGTGTGTTGGGGGGAGCGGGCTGTTTACATTCTAGGATTTAGCAGTGTGTCCAACACAGGTCTCTGCAGGTGTGGGCGAGTCACTGCAGGTCCAGGTGGGAGGAAGGAATGCGAGTCCAGACATGGCGTTGCAGCGCCAGGCGAAGGAGAAGGCTGCCGGTCCTTCCTGATTTAACTCTTACCAGGATGTTCATCGCCACATTCACCAACTGGAACAAGGAATCCAGCAGTATTTAAATATTAGGGATTCATTTACACACAGCAGAATCTTAAAAGAATTTGAAGTGACAACAGGAGGTCGAACACCGGGTTCGAGGTCTGTCTGGTCTTGTGGTAACACTGGATCTGTCTTTTAAACCTGATAATAAACTCACTAGTATTTTCAGCATGAGTGTGTAAAGGGATTCACACTTCCACCTACTGGAGTGCCAACATTCAGAAACATTCTATGCGGCCGCATTCAATCACTGGTACTGTGACAAAAACAGTCTTCAACTCCTCTGAGTCCCAAGAACCACCTGCAGCAAGAAGCGACAGAACCATCGCAATATGTGGAAGTGATGAAGAAACAACTTCCTGTTGACAGTTGTCAAAGTGACTACTCAGTGGTCACATATCCAAAAGTTTTCAAGCTCAAACACAGAAACATACATAAAGAGTCACCAGTAATGCAGTTATCACATGTCCCTCCAACTCATACACATTTAGGATGCATGTCACGTAAATGCAAACATGCCAGATTTATCCACCCGGCTAATTTTCCTCTGTCGTCTTTATATCCACAAGTGCAGCAACAAGGCAATTAAACAGTCCTCATAAAGTACCAGGTTAATTGACTGCACAAGGCAAAAAAGGCTGGAAATGTCATACTGTAGCATGCACCGTGGCAAATATTCACCAGAGCAGCTGCTTATTGTCCTGACACACACAGAGTGTATTACCAAAGGTTTTGAAAGTATTTTGGCAACAGCTTTGAATTTCTAGGAGCCACTCAGTCAGACATGGTACCTGGTACCATGTTTAGGTGTGTGTCTCTTGAACCCATTACAGTTAACACGTCTGGGTGGAACTCTTCACACACTCCTCTCGAGAAGATGAAGCTAGACCACAGTAGAGTCCAGTACTGTGTTCTCCCAGCTCAGCATCTCGTGTTTCTTATACACTCCAAGGGTGTTGGGCTTTCTGGCTGCAACTGGAAGAGCTCGTTGAGTTTCCAATGGAAACACAAACACCATTCTGATACCCCCAGAATGGTGAACCGATCAATCATCCAATCACAGTGACAAGATGGGTAGTTAGAGGGGAGGGTAACTGGAACAGCAGCGGTCAGATCTCTCTCTCTCTCTCTCTCTCTCTCTCTCTCTCTCTCACACACACACACACACACACAAGTACAAAAGTAATGAGCAGGTGAGGAATCTTCAGTCTGCAGTCACACTTTCAACATCCTGTCAATCATATGTTGATGATGCAGCAGTGAAGCCAGCAGAATCAGCTCCACCAGGGGGCGGAGTTATGAAGGTTTGGACTGTTGGAAAAGCATCACCTTGAACATTCTAGCATTCAGAGGGAAGGAGTCACTGATGAAGGGAGGTCATGAGCGGCGGCTGGATGGTTCCACATTACTGGCAGCCATCTTAGTTGATCAGAAAAAAATGCCTCTACTCATTGCAGGCCCGCCCCATAATGGATCAGGAGCTGTGACTGGCTGACACATTGCATCAGTGAGACCCAAAAATTGTGAACAATTCATGTTAATGGACATGTGGCTTCTGATGGGTCAACACCAACTGAGCGCTGTGTAGGACTTCCTGCCTTCAAAAGTAAAGCACCTGTCGTGTGGGTCCCGTTAGAGTGGATCAGTGCATGTCTGGAACACGCTACACACACCAGCTGATATGTGTGTGTGTGTGTGTGTGTGTGTGTGTGTGAAGACAGCATGAACTCCACACACCAACATTTACTGACTTATCAAATGGTCTCGCCGCAACCAGCTGGCAGGTCAGTGACCTCATCACAGTGGACACAAAGCTGACAGCAGATTCCTAGTGAATCCCTGAGGGAACCTGAATGACAACATGAGACTGCAGGGGGAGCAGCGGGACAGAACAGCAGGACCCACACCTTCTGGATCGCTGCAGTCCAACAGACACGCTAGCGCCATGTTGGTTGACCGAGTGACGTGCAGTTACATGCACCCCAGAGATGAAAGAGTGAGGCTGACACCTGAGAGGATCTCACACACACACATACACACACCTCAGAACAAATGTTTGACAACTTCACCTTGGAACCTCACACACTAACCGCTCCACCCCAACCACAACAAATGGGCCACGTCCACACACACAACCTGTGGTGTGTGTGTGTGTGTGTGTGTTCTTACCATGGTGTGAGCAGTGTGTAGTCAGCAGGTGTGAATTCCTGTTTGTCACCATGGTGTCCTTGCGTGTCTGAGTTGTGTGTCTTGTCTGCGTCCTGTGCCATCTGATTCTGGTCTAACTCACTGAGCAACCTCTCACATGTGAGTCCACGCCCCCCCCCCCCCCCCCCCCAGTCATTCCTCCCTGGCCCCACCCCCTTCTCCTCTCTCAGAGCTGCTTTCCAAACAACATTCACTGACACCAGTGAATTTATCATTGAACAACACAAACAGATCAATATAATCAATATAATATTATATTCACTAATCAGATGTCAGTTTATTTACTTAAGATGTTTTTTTATTTTAGTTTGTTTCATTCATTGACAAAAGAAGAGAACAAAAAAACATAAAAACAAAAAGTTCCCAAAACAAAACAGAAAGAAGAGAAATCTGATCAACTCTAAGCCTTTACACCAAAAATCAAGTTACCAGGATTTTTCACATTTAACTCTTAACGTGTCAATCAGCCTTGTGACAGAATAAACCGTGTCAGAGGAAGCACGCACATGGATCAAATAGGGGTTCAGTACTTGGTTCAAGGATGCAGTCTGTGGGATCTCCTGCCAGTCGTAATCAGTCAGTATTGGCACTCAACGACGAGCTGTCTGTGTCTGCGACAGCTCATCAGAAATGCTCCTCGTGGGAGGAACCAAAGGAACAAACCTCTCCACATATTAGAGGGTCGGCTTCTCACGCTAATGAGTACGTGGCGTGTTTACTGTGTACATCCACCCTTCACACATCAGCCTTCTCCACCTGGCATGTTTCAGAGGTGGAGTGTTTATTAACTTACTGTTTTGATTGTTGTGTGTCTTGTGTTTCTATTGTGTGTGTGTGTGTGTGTGTAGAGCTTGTGCTCAAATAGGCCGCTACAGGAAAGAGGTGTTGGTGCTACAAATCTGCCATTTAATAAACAGCTGTCAGTTAATGATACCGCTTCATCTCTTCATTCTAATACTTAAAAACCCACCCATCCCTCCATCCATCATCCATCCCTCCATGTTCTCCCTCTTCTCCTGTTGAGGGTGGTGGGGGTGGAGCCTATCCCAGCAGCCTTCCCCCTGGACAGGTCACCAGTCCATGGCAGGGCCAACACATAGAGACAGACAACCATTGGCTCTCCCAGCCACGCCTACGGTCAATTTAGAGTCTGGATTAACCTGGTCCCTCTTGATGTCTTTGGACTGTGGAGGAAGCTGGAGTACCAGAGAGAACCCAGCAGGAACAGGGAGAACATGGAGACTCACCCAGAAAGACCCCGTGCTGCAGCTGGGGCTCCACCCACAACCTTCTTGCTGGGGGTCACAGTGAGGACCACTGCTCCACCGGGCCGCCCCTGCTTAAAAATACTGTTCACAAAATAAAATAAATCAATGACACTATATGATGAACAGAAACATAAAAAACAACAACAACCAAAAAGAAACAGATCAGTTATCAGCCCAGAATCCTGATCGGCGCGTCCTTATTCATGGAGGAAGCTCAATCCTTCTGACCATGAAGTCATCCACCTGCAGGGTCTGATGAATGACCTCCAAACCATGACCAGCACTGCAGGCCTGTTCTCCACTTTTATCTGGTGTTGAAACAATAACTGAGGTGAGACACTACCTTCAGTCACAGACATCAAATGCTGACCTGAGGTTAGTTTCCACTAAAACACCAAAGTTTTCCACTCTGCCATCGTCAGCAGGTGCAATTGTGGAGACGATGGGGCAAGAATCGAAATGACCTGTTTGAGGATGCATCAACCTGCTGGGAGAAGCTACTGGTGGTGCCTCCAGAGGTGGTGGTGGTGCAGAGGTGAAGACTGAATCATTGTAACATGCGTGATGACACCACCACCTGTTTGAAGGTAGGTGTGTGACGTCTGCCTCTCAGGTCACGACTTGGAACCCTAGAGCAGAAGACCCTGCTGGAGCGCCAGGACGTCAGCGGTGAACCTGATAAAGACTGTGATCCACATGCTTCTGTGCTGTTGTTCACATGTTTGTGCTGAACTGCACCTCCATGTTAATCCATCCATCCATCGTCATCTTCCGCTTATTCCTACACATTCAGGGTCGCGGGGGGGCTGGAGCCTATCCCAGCGTCAACGGGCGAGAGGCGGGGTACACCCTGGACAGGTCGCCAGTCCATCGCAGGGCCGACACACAGAGACAGACAACCATTCACACTCACACTCACACCTACGGTCAATTTAGAGTATCAATCAGCCTCGTCCCCAATTGCATGTTTTTGGACTGTGGGAGGAAGCTGGAGTACCAGAGAGAACCCACGCAAACCCGGGGAGAAACCTCCATGTTAATTATTAACTGAATTGAATTTTGGAGGAAGCAGACTCAAAATTATCAAAATAAAATGTTAAAAACAGACCAAATTTGCATCTCAAAAGAACCAAGCAGGATAAGATTGGATGAAGCTTTATTCATCCCACAGTGGGGACATTGATGATAGATGATAAAACAGCCCAACCCTAAAGAGGACCTTGGAAGTTCTCGCCCCCATCGAGCATCAGGACAAGTCTTCTGGTGAAACCACCATGACGCTAACTTACAAGTCTAACACACCTGGACCAGTAAGAGTGAGCTAGTCAATTCCACTGCTTCTGACTTCCTATGAAAGTGCTGACAGCTGGAGACCAAACGCTGGCTGGAGGTGTGACATTCACTGCAGGACAAGACTGGACCCCTGACACATTAGCCACTATGTCTGGCCACATCCACAATAAGGCACTTCAACCAAAAAGGTCCATGTGAGAAGGACAGTCTGGACCGGACACCTCTGAGGATCAACCTGAACAGACGAGTCATGTAGGACCAGACCATCCTGGCTCAGCAGGAGCTACAGATATGTTGCAGTCAGCCTTAATGGCGGCTGATGTGAAGTGCTTAAGATGCTTCAGTACATTAGAAATAGAGTAGTTGGAGGGTTTGTCCAGCAGAGCGCGCTCTGACAACACAATCAGAGCTTCACAGCTGTGCAGACGATGTATCTGCAGGCTACATTGTTAGGAGACAGACCTGTCACTCAAGCTTGTGTTAGCAGCGTTAGCTAGCCTGCTACCTAAAGGTTAACATCTTTAAGTTACTGCATTTGCTCAAGCTGGATGTTTCCAGATGTGTCCTGATGCCAGCAAAAGATTAAAAGTCTGGTTTTCCAGAGAAACCCATCCATTTCATCTGTTTCCTCTGCAGCATTTAGCCATGTGGGACAGTTCTATAGCTCCACCATGATCCTGCTTCAGCTGGCATCCTGGCAGACATCACTCAGGTAACCCTTAGTCGTCACTACTCAAGGACCAAATCCCCAGCAAACAAATTGTTCCCCTCCAGCACTCTGCTGCCAGGGGGGACGCCAATGATGCACAAAGAGAAACCCTCCAAACCAGCAACTGGACCTACTGGTGTTGGAATACAGCAGCCTGGACTCTGGGGAACTGGGATGTCCCTAAGTAACCAGTGAACTAATCACGACACTGAACAGTGTTGATGGGGTTTTTCAACAAGATGCCAGCTGTTGTTACATGTGTGTGCGTGTGTGTGCATGGCAAGATGTGGTGGTGGTGCAGCAGCAGCAGCTCTGCCCCAATCTTACATATTAGCAATAAATCAGTAGCACTCTACTGACCTTTGACCTTGCAGTCGTGCAAACCATCAGCTTGGACAAGCCATCACCTGCAGCAGCTCTGCTGCCTGCAGCACATTACTGACATGCCTCTCTGACACTCTGTGTGCGTGCGTGTTTTTACAGATTAATTCATACATGTCAGCTAGCTAACGTAGCTTAGCAACTAGAAGGGGACACTGGTTCTCTGGTAAAACCTTTCACCTCCAACACCAGACTGCTGCTACACTTGTGCCAAATAGAGACTGAAATGTCCTGAGCTCACACACACTGATGTGCCATCGCTCAGCCGTCTGCTGCACTTCTCCCTTTGGGACACTCTGGACACTGACCTTCAAAGTTTTCACATTCCGTTCCAGTTTCTTCATGTGGTTCAGCTCATTAAAGCTAGAACAGTTCAGTTTTTGTTCCAGCTGGACTGAAGACACAAGACCACATCACAAGATCATAAGCTCCAAACTTCCATCCAGGATCTCTCAGGTACTACTGAGCTTGCTCACCTGACAAACAACTGTTGATACTGTCCGTTTTGTCATGTGATCTGCTTGCATCATGACCACAAAAACCCTAAACAAAGGCTTTAAAAGCCAAAAAAACAGACTAGGAAGAGGAGACAAAACTGACTGAGACATAAAATGAAGCCGCTTGTGGTTGAAGATCTAATATCTCAGGCTTGTGGACATTCAGCATCCAACCTGCTAAGGAACTCACCGCTCCGACACCCCTGGATGTTCCTCCCGCTCATCAAGCCACCGTCCATGTCCACACTACTGTCCCCCTCACAAGCCAGTCAGTGCAGTCCACAGAGTCAAAGTTAGGAGACAAAACAGCATGTTAGACAAAATATCAGTCTGCAGGCTCAGACAGCTCCACCCTCTCCCTGTCTCCCTCCCTCCCTCTCTCTAAACAGCTCACTCCGATGGCAGAGATTTAAATCAGACCAGGAATGCTCAGGGGTTTTTTTAAGATGTGGAAACAATGTGGTAAATATATAATTTATGGGGTTTTACGAACGTTGTAGAAATAAAGAAAATATTTTTAAAATTCACAATGTTTACATGAGTTTTCAGGACGTAAACGTCATATAAACTTGTTTTTATACAGACTTTATTTCATGTAAAGAACTGCCACACACTGGCAGTAGAAGAGGATTTTAATAATGTTACTTCCCAGGCCCTGTGTCAGACTAAGGGTTTCCCCTCAAAGAGTTGTTGGGCCAGCAGCGAGATCTACAGCAACTGGACAGGAAAAAAAAAAAACAGGCTCCCTACTTTAAACGCACTCCAGTCAAAACCCCCCCAGGACAGGTGAGAGCCAGCAGGGGAGCGTTGCTGCTTACCTGCTCTTGCTCGGCTGGCCGAGTTAGGGCCTGAGCCTGAAGGTACTTCAGGCGAAGACCCTATCATGTTTGCTCGGCAGAGCAACACATTAGCAGCACTAAAAACACACACTAACCAGTGTCCCAGCCCCCCCAACACCCATGAGGCAAGCTGGGTCAGACGGCCCGGAGCCGGTTTTCACATTCACACCATTCAAAACCTGGTCCTGGACTGTTCTTGCTGTCAATGAGCGCGCAATATGAGCATCATCTAATTTGACCCCCTGAACATGCATGAAATTCACTGAAATTCACCACACTTGTCCAGTCTGGCTAAACATTCACTAATCAAAAACAAAAACACCACAAAAGTCAATAGCACCACCTAGGGAGCAACACAACTAAAAGATAATCTTAGATAATTTACAGCGCTATAACTCCTCCCAGGAATGTCCCACAAACATGGGACCAACACCATTGGACTCGTCTCATCAAGAAAAAACAATTCCTACACTCTGACCCCTCACCTGTCTACAACAGAATGTCCACAAATTGGACAAAACTGTCAAAATGAGGACTTTTCTTACTCCCCGAACAAAATCTATCTCCTCCTAGGCCATTAATGCTATTGCTTCCAAACTTTCACACATTACTCTCCCAACTGTGCTGATGAAAAGTTGTTAGGGTGGTGGAATATGCTTTTACATTAATGAAGGTTGGTGCACATCCGTCACAGTTCTGTCTGAACATTGCAGCCCGAATCTGGACGCTCTTATCATTAACTGTAAGCCGTTTTATTCGCCGCCGGAGTTTTCCTCCTTCATCATGGTTGGAGTTTACATTCCACCCCCAAGCCAACGTGAGTGAAGCGCTGCAAACTCTCGCTGAGCAATTACACGGCTTTGAAACAAAACACCCGGACTCGCTATTTATTGTTATGGGGGACTTTAACAGAGCGAAACTTAACCAGGAACTTCCAAAGTACAAACAGCACATCAGCTGTCCCACCAGAGGCAGCAACACCCTGGACCACTGCTACACCGTCATTAAACGTCTACACCATCCATCCCACAGCTCTAACAACCACACCACTGCATTCCTGACAAAAACCCCTCCAAGAACATGGTGTTCTGTGTCCCTCTGGACCAGCGTATGCCGACTTCTTCCTCTTGTCTCACTCCAGTCCTGGTGCTCCTCCTCTCTCTCCACTCTAGCACAGATCAGAGACAGAGCAGTGGGGAGGGGTTCTTAAAGGGCCAGCTCTCAGCTCTGCTCTCACTCTAGCACAGATCAGAGACAGAGCAGTGGGGAGGGGTTCTTAAAGGGCCAGCTCTCAGCTCTGCTCTCACTCTAGCACAGATCAAAGACAGAGCAGTGGGGGAGGGGTTCTTAAAGGGCCAGCTCTCAGCTCTGCTCTCACTCTAGCACAGATCAGAGACAGAGCAGTGGGGAGGGGTTCTGAAAGGGCCAGCTCTCAGCTCTGCTCTCACTCTAGCACAGATCAAAGACAGAGCAGTGGGGAGGGGTTCTTAAAGGGCCAGCTCTCAGCTCTGCTCTCACTCTAGCACAGATCAAAGACAGAGCAGTGGGGAGGGGTTCTTAAAGGGCCAGCTCTCAGCTCTGCTCTCACTCTAGCACAGATCAAAGACAGAGCAGTGGGGAGGGGTTCTTAAAGGGCCAGCTCTCAGCTCTGCTCTCACTCTAGCACAGATCAAAGACAGAGCAGTGGGGGAGGGGTTCTTAAAGGGCCGGCTCTCAGCTCTGCTCTCACTCTAGCACAGATCAGAGACAGAGCAGTGGGGAGGGGTTCTTAAAGGGCCAGCTGTCAGCTCTGCTCTCACTCTAGCACAGATCAAAGACAGAGCAGTGGGGGAGGGGTTCTTAAAGGGCCAGCTCTCAGCTCTGCTCTCACTCTAGCACAGATCAAAGACAGAGCAGTGGGGAGGGGTTCTTAAAGGGCCAGCTCTCAGCTCTGCTCTCACTCTAGCACAGATCAGAGACAGAGCAGTGGGGAGGGGTTCTTAAAGGGCCAGCTCTCAGCTCTGCTCTCACTCTAGCACAGATCAGAGACAGAGCAGTGGGGGAGGGGTTCTTAAAGGGCCAGCTCTCAGCTCTGCTCTCCACTCTAGCACAGATCAGAGACAGAGCAGTGGGGAGGGGTTCTTAAAGGGCCAGCTCTCAGCTCTGCTCTCCACTCTAGCACAGATCAGAGACAGAGCAGTGGGGGAGGGGTTCTTAAAGGGCCAGCTCTCAGCTCTGCTCTCCACTCTAGCACAGATCAGAGACAGAGCAGTGGGGAGGGGTTCTTAAAGGGCCAGCTCTCAGCTCTGCTCTCACTCTCTGATCAGACTCAGGCTTCTAACTCCTCAACTACAAGGCCTCCACACTGGACCAGGACACCCTGGGATTCAGGCCAGGGGCTCAGGCCCTCACAACGCTGCTTGCAGCTTTTTTTTTTCTTTTTTTTTTATCCCCTACTATTACACCGGCCTGCGCTCCCCTCCCATGAACCAGTCTACCATCCAGTCCCCCATCAAGCTGGCTTGCTCTCCCTGCCTCCCCTCCCATGAACCAGTCCACCATCCAGTCCCCCATCAAGCTGGCTTGCTCTCCCTGCCTCCCCTCCCATGAAACAGTCTACCATCCAGTCCCCCATCAAGCTGGCTTGCTCTCCCTGCCTCCCCTCCCATGAACCAGTCTACCATCCAGTCCCCCATCAAGCTGGCTTGCTCTCCCTGCCTCCCCTCCCATGAACCAGTCTACCATCCAGTCCCCCATCAAGCTGGCTTGCTCTCCCTGCCTCCCCTTCCATGAACCAGTCTACCATCCAGTCCCCCATCAAGCTGGCTTGCTCTCCCTGCCTCCCCTTCCATGAACCAGTCTACCATCCAGTCCCCCATCAAGCTGGCTTGCTCTCCCTGCCTCCCCTTCCATGAACCAGTCTACCATCCAGTCCCCCATCAAGCTGGCTTGCTCTCCCTGCCTCCCCTCCCATGAACCAGTCTACCATCCAGTCCCCCATCAAGCTGGCTTGCTCTCCCTGCCTCCCCTTCCAGAAGCTTCCTTCTTCAACTGTTATTAACACTTCCATGTCCAGTGAGGATTTTCGACTAAAGTGTTTGTAAAGTAGACAACCTGTTTTTTTTTGTTGTTGGTTTTTTTCCTGTCCAGTTTCTGTGGATCCTGTGGGCCCACAGGGCAGGATTCTCAGGAGGAGACCAGTTCAGGTCTCTGCTATGATTTCTGCATTGTGTTTTAGTGCCAGCAATTCATTACTGCGATTTACTATCACTGCTGAATGTGACCAGCATCACCAGGCTGGTTGAGGACCAGCAGCCATCAGGACTAATGTTGCTGTGTTAATATTGAGGTTGCTGAACCACTCCAGGACTTTGCGACGCTGCTAGTTGATGTTAAACTATGTAGAACATATACATATAAATCAATCATAGGTTGATGGACAGTGACTAATGATTGTTAGCTGGTTAAGTTAGCTGCCATCATGTGACTGTCTGGGAGGACTCAAACTCCCATCAGACCACATCTTCCTTTGTCTAACATCTTTCTATGTCACTCACTTGCTGGAATCTTGTGGACATCCAGCGTTTTGTCACATGTGATGAGTGACAGGAAGGAAGGATCTGACAACTGTAACAGGCTGAGCGGGACGAGCCATCACATTACTGCTTCTGTGGAAAAATCCTGCCATGTGCTGGCAGCTCTCGGGCAACACCACGGCTCATCAGACAAGAATGTGAGCAGGTTTTACACCTCGCAGAACAATTAGCCAGCAGCCAATGAGGAGGCAGTTGGCCAGGGCCAGAGCTAAGCTGTCAGAGAATAGCTTCATTCTTGGCCGGTTTGGACCAGGCCAGCACTTGCGGACCTCCTAACTGGGCACCATGGTTCCCCTGCGGCTGGTGGACCAACAGCATTCTTGCTGCAAATCTCAGTTTAGCAGGCAATAAGTGCAGCGTATCTGTAAGGGAGCTGGTGCTTTGCTCCTGTAATGGTACTCTAGACAATTAGATCTCTCTCTCTCTCTCTCTCTCTCTCTCTCTCTCCCTCTCTCTCTCTCACAAACACACAGCTTCATTAAGTATTAAATAAATATGTTTGTCAGAATCTATGTGTCATTTATTAGATAAGACCACTGTCCCCACCAAAACCCCACAGCCACCACCAAAATCTCACTCTGTTCAAAACTTGACAGTCTTGTACTGACATGTACTCCAGCAGGACCCAACGTGAGATTTAAGGGTGAGAAACGCATGGTCATGCTTGTGAAGTGGCTGAATGCGTGTCACACGGTGAATGTCTGAGACTCCAGAGCCCTGAATTATGATAAATGCCAACAGGCACACAACTTGATGTCAGCCGCTTAATTAACCAATGTGTTGTCATAAATGTGATTTGTGTGTTATTTATTGTTTGTATTTTCTAGACGTTAAATTAAACATTCGTATGCCTTTTATTTTGACATTTTTTTCCCTGGGGTGTCGAAAACGGAATTGAGTATTGAGTTTTTTCCTTGGTATCGTATCAAATATTGAAATTCTACGATTGTGACAACACACACAGACACACAATGAATGACACCAATTACCTCATCAGTAACAATTAGTGATCCAGTTTCTTGCTCAAACACACTTCAGCATCATTTCAGGGAGAAAACGGAATCAAACAGGTGACCGTTAGGTACCAGACAGCCACGACCATTTGTGAAAACTTAATTCTAAACTCCACATTTTCTCCTTTGAGGCTTTGGTAGAGGGTGGAAGCTTGTTGCAGTTCCTCAAGTGGATCACACAAAAACCACATTCGACCTTGCTCAAGTGCATTTGGCTACATAGTTGTTGATACCAGAATACAGGAAATGGAACGGCATGAAAGGTGCTGGGGGTGGGGACATGGCCGGGCGGACGCTGCTGGACAGCCCGCCTCAAAGCTTTACATAAACAAAACTCTATAGAACAACATTAGTCTTTGTGTGACAGCCAGGTACAGGAAGCGAGGGGACAGAAAGTCTTCATTTAGATCCGGTGGCTCCCTGCCAGTCATTAAATCAGGCAGGTACGAGGAGGCCGAGGAGGTTGCAGCTATGAAGGACCAGTGTGATCAGCATGGCGGCCACAACACAGTGCAGCCAAGCCCAGTGATATTCAGGATCAAGATAGCAATTAATAAAACATGTAGGACCAAAATAAACTGTGGGGGAACCAGCAACAGCAAACAACCTAATCAGACCTTTCAAACTCCATCAGCCCATCTGGAGGAAGCTAGCAAAGGGAAGCAGCTAATGCTAGTAGGCAAGGCTCAGAGTCCAGAACTAGGCTGCAGCCTCTCCTGCTAGGAATATCCTTTCCCAGAGTGATGCTGAAAAACTGGTGCATCCATTTATCACTTCTCGGCTGGACTACTGCAACTCTCTCCTGTCAGGATGTCCTAAATACTCCCTAAAGAGTCTCCAGCTGGTCCAGAACGCTGCAGCGAGGGTTTTGACGGGAGTTAAGAAGAGAGAACACATCTCTCCCACTTTAGCTTCTCTCCTTCCTGTAGGATCTAGAATTGACTTCAAAGTCCTTCTGCTAACTTATAAGGCTCTCAATGATAAAGCTCCATCCTATTTGAAAGAGCTCATTAGTCCCTACTGTCCCACCAGAGCACTCCGCTCCCAGAATGCAGGTCTGTTAGTGACTCCCAGTATCTCTAAAACAGACTGGGAGGTAGAGCCTTCAGGTACCGGGCTCCTTTACTGTGGAACCAGCATCTCTCCATGGGTCAGAGAGGCAGACACTTTAACTACGTTTAAGTCCAGGCTTAAGACCTTCCTCTATGACAGAGCCTTCAGTTAGGACTGGTTCAGGTAGCTCTGAACCATTGATAGCTATGCTGCTACAGGCTTAGACTGCTGGGGGACACATCAGGTTACATGGAGCCCTTCCCCCCTCTCCTCTCTTCTCCTCTCCTCTCCTCTCCCCCTCTCTCCTCCCTGCACATTTTTGGAACTGTCACTACCACTACTTGTTGCACTTTGTAGTTTGGCCTTGGTGTCTCGCAGTCTCTCTGTGTTTCCACAGATCCACCAGAGCCCCAACCGCCGCTTGCATTGCCCCCCCCCCCCTATTCCCTACTGTTACACCGGCCTGCGCTCCCCTTCCATGAACCAGTCTACCATCCAGTCCCCCATCAAGCTGGCTTGCTCTCCCTGCCTCCCCTCCCATGAACCAGTCTACCATCCAGTCCCCCATCAAGCTGGCTTGCTCTCCCTGCCTCCCCTCCCATGAACCAGTCTACCATCCAGTCCCCCATCAAGCTGGCTTGCTCTCCCTGCCTCCCCTTCCATGAACCAGTCTACCATCCGGTCCCCCATCAAGCTGGCTTGCTCTCCCTGCCTCCCCTCCCATGAACCAGTCTACCATCCAGTCCCCCATCAAGCTGGCTTGCTCTCCCTGCCTCCCCTACCAGAAGCTTCCTTCTTCAGCTGTTATTAACATTTCCGTGTTTCTCACATTCTGTATTGTAAACTGTTTTCTTGTCTGTAACAACATCTACTGCACGTCTGTCCGTCCTGGGTGAGGGATCCTCCTCTGTTGCTCACCCTGAGGTTTCTCAGATTCTCAGGGTTTTCTATGGAGTTTCTCCTCAGTCGATGTGAGGGTCTAAGGGCAGAGGATGTTGTTATGATGCCATGTGAAGCCCTTTGAGACAAACTGTTTGTGAAAACGGGCTCTACAAATAAAATTGCCTTGCCTTGCCTCCTGCTGCTGCACCCAGCTGCTCCGGTTCATCAGCCACAGCTGATACACAGAGACTCGCCTTCAGGAGAAGTCGATTAGCTCCTCTTCCAGAAAAGATCCAGTAACTACTGCAGTTTCGGGGAAAACATTCAGAGTAATATTTTCTGTAATTATGAAATTAAAAATTTTCATTGAAGACGGGTTGATTCTTGTGTTTTTATATTCTGTCAAGTAGAATTCTTAGACAGAAAATCAGAATCGGCAAAAATCAGTATCAGCAAGTCACACAAACAAATACATGGCAAATCAGAATCAGCCAAGAAAAACACGATTGGTGTGTCTCTAGTTTTTGAACCTCCTGAGTTCAGTGTCATTGGTGTGTGTTGGCCAAACAGTGGTTCAAAACCACACGCCTGTCCGTCCCTTAGTGAAGACAAGCGCCATTGTAAACCAACACGTTCAGACACTCATCACACGAGATGCATGAAAACACTTAACACAACCCTTTTACACCTGGCACCACCCACCCATGCAGCCATGGACTTGGAGCTCTTAGATTTTGTTCTACAGGCCTCTTTAACAAGCAGTAGATGGGGGGGGGGGGGGGACCATGGCTGAAGCTTGTATCCATTGTCTTGTGGAGAGATGTGCAGGGTTAGCATGGCAGCAGCAGAGTGCAGTGCAGCAGAAGTGTTGGTGTCACAGAGGCGGAGCTTAGCGAGCTGCTAGGAGCTCACCCAGGGTGTGGTGGTGCTTCACAGCTGCGGGCTCTGACCTCACAGCACTTGACCAGAGGTGTGTGAAGGGCAGGTGGGTGCAGATTAATTTCCTCCAGAGCTCCACCTCAAACACCCAGATAGGAAACACAGATGGAGGCGTTAAATCAACGCCAGAGGCGGAGCACCTCTATCTTTACGATGTCACACTCAGGAAAAGCTCAGATCTGTGACTTTTACTGTTTGACTATTATACAACAAAAACTGACATAAACAATTGATCACTGCAGCCATACTTATGTATCAGCTGATTTTGACATCATAAACTGCTTGAACATCAAGACCTGCTGCCAGATTCACCAATCTGTTCTTCAGGAAGAAGTTCTAAAAAGAGTTCTTAAGTGCAGCTCCTCCATATCTTCTTAAGAACAGCCCCACCACTTACGAATTTCTTTGTTTTACAAGAGGAGGGGGTGGGCCAAAGTGGCTGAGGCAGTAAAGGATAAATCTGATCTTAGAGGCTCACCTTTTCACTGAGGCAGTTTAAGACAGGTCTGGGTTCTTTTAAACTTGAGGAAAAAATCAAGAAAAAAACTTTGATTTCAAGAATACCATTTTTCTTAAGTATTTTCCTAAGACGAAAGATATGAAGAAAGGTGTGAAAATATTTAAGAACCTTTTTAAAGAATATAACTTTTTCTCTATTTCCTTTTTAAGACTTAATTTAAGAAAAAAACGACACTTAAGAAGATTTTTTTCTTAAGAAGGTTTTGTGAATCCGGCCCCTGGTCAGCTGCTCAGGCAGATTCGGTCAGTCTCACCTGAGTGGAGGTCTCTCATTAATCATCAGGACATGAAGAACAAATTCCAACCAGCTGGTGAGAAACTCTCCATTCTAACTTGTGCTACAGTTTCTGTTTCACATTTTGTCTTTTACAATCTTGCTCCACTGGCACTGAGATCAGACATGGCGGGACACTGCCACCTGTCAGTGTCCAAGACAATTACAGCTGGCGCCCCACTTCCATCATTTCAATTAGTATTTTTATCAACTAATGAGTTAAAAACAATTATCATTACATGTTTGGGTAATGCTATCATGTCCTTCAGACCCAGGATGCAACCCATTCTCAGTAATTACAGCAGCTCCACATTCAGCATCGTTGCTCGTCAAGGAAAAACACTGGCTGCCTCCAGCAAGGATGCGGACAGAATTCATTCTTACAGCTTTTTGACTACTAAAATTCCTCAAGGCAAAACATTTAAATCTGAACTGTAATTTGTTTTGCATGTCAGGGTGGGCACTTAAATGCGGTATTAAACAGCTGATTTATATGGAGAGGAGGGCAGACTGATCACTCATCAATCGCGAACGCTGTCATCCTCTCGGACTGATTAAAAAAATAAAAATGCCAAAACCTGACTGTCCGCACAAATCAATTTTGTGTGTGAAACCCTGCAGAGACATCCTGCTGGCTACAGTCTGCTGTCATTACTTTGACAGAAAGAGAGAGCATCGTGTCTAAAAGGAAACCAGAGACCCGCCAAAGGTAGCGAGTTTGATTATTTTAGTAGAAACAACAGACATAAATCTCGTGAGAGTTCTCCAAAGAAAGAGTTTCATTCTAAACAGATGGAGAAAGGTGCGCATCTCCAAAAAGAGAAAATCATGTCGTGGTGCCGGTGTTTTAATGTGGCAGGCTGCCATAAATAAAACAATATTTACTGCGCTAGAGTCACTGAAGCACTGATCCCTGACCTGTTGGGATGGAAAAAGTACTAAGATCCTTAATTAAGTAAGAGCATGAATGTGAACAATGTAAAAATTTTAGGTGTCAGTGTTAACGCTTTATTAACGTGTCAACGCTCACCAAACATAACCCTACTGGCTGATTTCAGTATCCACATGGACAATGCCAATCTGCCTCTCACCAGAGACTTCACCTCCTGTTTAGAGATTTTTGGATGTCAGCAACATTCTACAATTCTACATTTTCATTTAGCAGACGCTTTTGTCCAAAGCGACGTACAACACAAGCAAGAATTTAGACTTAATTAAAGAAAAACCCATAGCAGCGCTAAAGTGCTTCAGTTGTGATTTGGTCACAGGTACTGCCATCTAGTGGCAGAAGAAGTGTCCCCCCCCCTCCCTTTTTTTTTTTTTTTGGACAAACATACAACATGACACAACCCAGTTAGTGCTACATAGTCACTAAGTGCTGGGTCTTGGACCCTCTGACTGATTCTACCCCAAAGAGGAGCAGAGTCAGGTTCAGTGCCTCGGTGCTCCCTTAACAATTGAGTCTTCAATTGCCTCTTAAAAGTAGAAAGGGACTCAGCAGAATGCACAGAGTTCGGTAGTTCGTTCTACCATTTGGGAACAACAGAAGAGAAGAGTCTGGCTAGAGATTTGGAGCAGCGCTGGGCTGGAAGCACCAGGCGTCTTTCGCATGCAGAGCGTAGTGGGCGACATACCACATCCTGGATTTAATCTGCTGCTCTGGTGTCGCTTCTTCCGACCTTACAGCTGATGAGCTCCCCATATAACCACTTTGGCCTCTCATTTACAGTGAAACTCACTCTCTCCATCTCCAAAAAAACACATTGCATTTCATTCCAGAATATAAAGAATATTAACCATGCCACTCTCAACTCAAATATCCGCTCCTCCTGACTTCCACAATCCATCCACCGCTGATGATCCAGTCTCTCATTACAACACTGGACTCTACCTCACTCCTAATTTCTTTGCTCTGCTAAAAAACAGATGTTTCCGGAAGCCACCATTTCTGTCATTCCTAAAGCAGGAAAGGACAAGCACGAATGTAGCTCATTTAGGCCAATATCGGTTCTAAATATTGACTATAAGTTGTACACTTCAATTCTTGCAGAGAGAGTGAAGGAGATTCTTCCTCATCTCATTCACAATGACCAGACAGGCTTTATTATGCACAGACAAACACACGACAATATAAGACGCACACTACACATAATTAATCATGTAAGAGAACAAAAGTTACAGGCTTTGCTGGTCAGTTTAGACGCGGAGAAGGCCTTCGACGCTGTTAATTGGAAATTCTTATTCAAAGTACATGAGAGATTTGGCTTCCCAAAAGAATTTATTCATGCAATTAGTGCATTATATGGAAAACCAACTGCTCAAATAAAGATAAATGGATATCTATCGGATAAAATTACATTAGAACGAGGAACAAGACAAGGCTGCGGAATGTCACCACTACTTTTTGCTCTTTATATAGAGCCGTTGGCTCAATGGATCAGACAAGCTGAACATATTAAAGGTGTCACAATTGGTAATGAACAACATAAAATTGCATTATATGCAGACGATATACTGATTTACTTTACTTAACCAGTAAATTCATTCATTGATCTAATGAAAATACTAGATTCTTTCGGTCTCTATGCAGGATATAAGCTCAACGTTCAAAAGACCCAGATTCTGACATTTAATTTTACTCCTACAAAACAGTTACAAGAAAGATTTAAGTTGAAATGGGATCAGACTACATTAAAATATCTAGGTGTGGTATTGCCTAAAGAAATAACAACACTGGGGAAAATTAACTATGATCCACTCTTAGCTCAAATAAAATCTGATATACAGAGATGGAGCTGTAACACTCTTTTTAGTCTCATTCAAAGAATCGAAACAGTCAAAATGAATATTCTCCCAAGAATTCTCTTCCTATTTCAAGCCCTCCCAATCGATATCCCCAAAAAACAGTTTATTGAATGGGACAAAATACTGTCTAGGTTTATCTGGCAAGCGGAAAAACCCCGGGTAAGATATAAAACTCTCCAACTTCCAAAAGACGAAGGAGGTATGGCTTTACCAGACATGAAGGATTATTTTTTCTCAGCCCAGATAAGACCGTTATTAAATCTGTGCAATAAAGACTACAATTCCAGATGGAAAGACATAGAAGTTTCACTGATGAGAGACCAACCAATCCAAGCAGTGTTAGCAAATCAAGATTTAGGGATAGTTATAGACAAGATACAAAACCCCTGGATTAAATTTCAGTTGAAGATCTGGAAGTCCATCAGAGAGGACTACTATTTGCAGGAAAATTTTAGGTTAATGAGATGGTGCGCCTATGACCCAAACTTTAAACCTAATCAATCTGATTCCACATTTCAAAAATGGACAGTGCAAGGAATCACAACATTATATTCAATAACAGAGAAAGGAAACATGAGTTTTCAAACTTTGAAAAATAAATACTCTCTTGAACATCAAGACTTTTTCAGATACCTACAACTACGAAATTACTATGACAAGACACTGAAAAATCAACCTCTAGACAAGGAAGAACCTATATTAAAAGAGTTTATAGCAGCATACAAATCAGAAATGAAAAGAGGAAACATATCTAGGCTGTATAGAGGCTTTATAATGAAAAAATCCCATTCAACTGAGTACATAAAAAACAAATGGGAGACGGAGGGTACTTTTATCATTTCAAAAGAAGAATGGAAGAATTATTGTAACTCTTTATGGAAATGTACAAACTCATTTACCTGGAGAGAATTTGGATGGAAATGTTTAATAAGACACTTCATTACTCCTAAACAAAAACCATACACAAGGAATGATTCAAAGTGTTGGAGACAGTGTGGGAGTCAGGATGCCAACCATAGGCACATTTTCTGGGAATGCCCACCAATTAAAATCTTTTGGTCAAAGCTTCACAATAAAATAGAAAACATATTTGATTTCAGAGTACCTTTCAACTTTCATACATTATTTTTTGGAAAGGTTGACCCTTGTTCAGGTCACTTTAATACCTATTTATTTAGCATCTTAACATTAGCTGGCAAAAAGACCATAACCAGACATTGGCTGCACCCTGACTCCCCCACAGTAGAAGAATGGGAGGATATAATTCAAGAAATCGACGTCATGGAGAAAATTACTTTCTCCCTTCGACTACAAACAGACAAATTTACACAACTCTGGTCAAGATGGACTGCATACAAAAATCAGCAATTGTAACTTTTCTGACTAAAAATAAATTGATAAGATGGATATAGAGATGTAACCATTATGTTTATTCTGTTAAAAAGATGTATTTTTGCCTATAGAATGTATATATACAACTGTCCAAATATTGTATTCTTCTTGTACCCCAATCATTTTTGATCCTCAAGCCCACAAGATGGAAGATGAAAAACAGTTGAACCGTCTCAATGTTGAAATGTGTATTGACCTGATTGCACACTCCTCCGTAATAAAAAAAATAATTAAAAAAAAAAAAACCAAAAAAAACAAACAAACAGATGTTTCCTTTTCTGTCTCCGCCCCTTGGTTCACCCCGAACTCCGTCTCATGAAAGTCAAAGGTAGGCAACTGAAACGTCTACATAGAAAACCTGGTCTCACAATTCACAAGGAAATGTACAATAACCACGTATTACCTTATAAGGACTCCATTGCCAGCACCAAAACCCACTACAACTCCGGAATAATCACTGCCAATCGAGGAAACTGCAAGTCACTCGTCTCTCTGCTCAATAACATCAACAAACCGCAGGACTCTCTCCCTTCTCACTTCTACACGATCTCCTTCTGCAACTCTACCATGTCATGTTAGTTCCTCACCTCAGCATCTCAGCAGACCTTCACCCGTTCACACGCCCTTTTTCCACCTTCCATCTCCCCACTCTCTCAGAAATCACAGAACTCATCTGGAAATCCAAACCATCCACTTGCCAACTGGATCGCCTCCCCACACAACCTCCCCCTCATCTCTGCCATCATCCCCTCCTCTCTCACCTCTGGAACTGTCCCTACGTCCTTCAAAATGGCTGCCATCACCCCAATTTTGAAAAAACCCAGTGCCGACCCCTCCAACTTCTACAACTTCCGCCCCATATCTAATTTCCCCTTCATCTCTAAAATCCTTAAAAAAACAGTTGCCTCCCAACGCCATTCACACCTGTCCCACAACAACCTGTATGAACAGTTCCAGTCCGGTTTCCGCCCACTCCATAGCACTTATCAAAATCACCAACAACCTCCTCATGGCAGCTGACTCTGAACTCCATCTCCATCCTCATCCACCTGAGTGCAGCCTTCGATACCATCTGTCACACTACCCTCCTCAACAGACTACGTTCCATCGGCATCACCCATACTCCCCTGGACTGGTTCACATCTTACCTCTCTGGTCACACTCAGTTTATTCAGCTCAAGTCTCATAAACCCATCCCCTCCTCCTTTACTTATCACGTGCCCCAGGGCTCTGTCCTGGGGCCCCTAATCTTCATCATCTACCTCCTTCCCCTTGGCAATATCTTCAGAAAATTCAACATTCATTTCCACTGTTGTGTTCAAAGATATTTTTAACACCTCACTGGGGACATGACATGTGCCAGCGTCCCTCAAGACTTCCCCGTTCCCAAGAAGCCAAGGACCACATGACGTATCAACTTCAGACCTGTCGCCCTGACCTCTCTGGTGAAGAAGCCCCTTGAGCGCCTTGTGCTTTCACACCTCAAAACCATCACCGGCCCTCTCCTGGAACCCTTGCAATTTGCCTACTGAGCCAACAGGTCTGTAGACAATGCAGTCAACTTTGCCTTCCACGACATCCTCCAGCACCTGTACTCCTCTGGAAACTATGCCAGGATCCTGTTTGTGGATTTCAGCTCTAATTTTCATACCTTCATCTTAAGGAGAAGCTGAACGTACCTGACTCCACCTGCAGGTGGATCACAGACTTCCTGTCTGACAGGAAGCAGTGTGTGAAGCTGGGGAAACACGTCTCAGTCTCAAAGACCATCAGCACCGGATCCCCCCAGGGCTGCTTTCTTTCTCCTCTGCTCCTCTCCCTCTACATGAACAGCTGTACCTCCAGTCAACACTCGGTCAAGCTCCTGAAGTTCACAGACAACAACACCCTCATTGGACTCATCTCTGATGGTGATGAGTCTGCCTACAGGTGGGAGGTTGACCTTCTGACCATCTCAGCCAGCACTGCTGAGAGGGAAGCTGGAAGCAGCTGGAGTGGATGAGCAGCTGACCAGATGGATCATGGACTACCTCACCAACAGACCACAGTACGTGAGGCTCCAGAACTGTGTGTCTGATGTGGTAGTCTGCAGCACGGGGGCACCACAGGACACAGTCCTCTCAACCTCTCTGTTCAGTCTGTACACTTCAGGCTTCAGACATAACTAGGACCACTGCCACCTAAAGAAGTTCTCGACTGGTACAGCCATCATTGCATACGTTTCATCCGATGATGATCTCCATGAGACTGTGGGTGCACTGAGCAGCTCCTTCAGTCAGAGACTAAAACATCCTGGCTGCAGGAAGGAGCTCTGGCAGGTCGTTCATCCCAGCACAGTGAGACTCTACAAGGCTTCATGATGCTGAGAGTCACTGGAACACTTGACCTCCTCCATCACCTCCCCCCTACTGGAGTCACTTACACACACAGTGCACCCCCCTACGCACATATTTATAGTGCATATACACACATGTACAGCTGACGTACACACATTTATGTATTTATATATTATTTATCTAAATACCTACAAGCCTCCACCCATAGTTGCAAACCGTGTATATTTTGGTGTCTTGTATATAGTTTTTTGTACAGATGGAACTTTGTTTATGATGTTTCTTCTCCTCTTTTCTTGATCCTCTTGAAATTGAGCTGTGGTAACACACAAATTTCCCCATTGTGGGATCAATAAAGTTCTATCTATCCATCTATCTGGTGACCTGGAGCAAGCAAAACAACCAAGAGCTCCACACTCTAAAGACAGTGGAGATGGTTGTGGACTTCAGTAAGAAGTCAGCCTCACCTGCCCCCATCACCCTCTGTGACTCCACAATTGACTCTGTGGAGTCTTTCTGCTTCCACAGACTGTCCCCAATGAGCCTGGATCTGCTCCACCTTCCTGCTGGTAAAGGAAGGTTCTGGTGGCTGCTGTTGCAGGATGTGCTTGCTGATGGAGAATTGTTGGGTGGAGGTTCATTGAAGGAGGGAGGTGCTGGACCTGCTCTACTTGGACAGAGTCAGGACAGAACTTTGGTTGGGGTTTGGTGCTATACAAATAAAATTGACCTGACTTGACTTGACAATGATGATGTACTTCTACACAGCCATAATTGAGTCCCCCCAAGGACAGGGGTAGACTGCAGCGTGTCATTCAGTCTGCAGAGAAGGTGACTGACAGCAATCTTCAATCTTTTCAGGACCTGTACACCTCCAGGACCCTGAGGGGTGCAGGAAAGACAGTGGCTGATCCCTCCTACCCCGGTCACAATCTCTTTGAGTGACTTCTCTCAGGCAGGAGGCTGCGGTCCATCAGGACCAAAACCTCACACCACAAGAACAGTTTTTTCCTGTCTGCTGCCAGCCTTATCAACAAGGCCGAGAATCCCCCCAGACACTCTTACATTCCACCTCTGCCTCTACACATAATCATTGCATCCATAACCCTATGCGTTACATTAAGGTTCAGCTTTGACTTCTGTGAACATATATTTATATTGTTATATTATTTTTTTATATTCTTCTATTTTTCATACAACAATTAACTAACAATAACAATAATAACAATAACATAACATAACATAACCCTAACCCAATAACATAACAATAATAATAACTAACTAACAATTAACAACTAACCCTAACCACAAATTCCTCCTATGTGTAAAATCATACTTGGCAGGATAGCTTTTTCTGATTCTGATTAATCTACTTTAGCCTTATTGTTTTAAGCCAAAATGTGGCGGAATCCTGAAGTGCTACACTAATATGGACCTTTGACTTTCAGCCCGTTGAGACATAGTGGCTTTCCACATTAATCAGAATGACGATATCAATGAAACTGGTGGAGAGACAGCTGCAGGTTTTGGTTCTATTGTGGAGGGAAAGTGACTGGAGCTGTTTCCCATATTCTATTGTTAATTTATACATCCTGTAGCTTTTGTATTAAAACTAATAATTTCCTCATGCTTTCATGACAGCTGTCATTGTGGTCCTCCTCTGCTTATCTGGGTTCAGGTCACGGAGGCAACAGCCTCAGCAAAAAAGCCCAGACTGTCCTCTCCCCAGCCACTCCCACCAGCTCTTCTGGGGAAATCCCGAGGCCTTCCCAGGCCAGCCGAGAGATATAATCCCTCCAGCGTGTCCTGTGTCGGCCCCAAGGCCTCCTCCTGGAACACCTCCTGAGGGAGGCGTCCTAAACAGATGCCTGAACCACCTCCACTGACTCCTCTCACATGGAGGAGCAGCAGCTCTCCTCTGCTCTTCCACCAACTTTGGCTCCCTCCCTGCCAGACAGGTGACATTCCATGTCCAAAAAAACAGCTTATGTGGCCAAGAAGACCGCCAAGGCCCTGCCTTGGACTGCTGCCCGATCAACAGTGCACTGGACCCTCCCGGTTCCTCCTCCAGGTGGTGGGCCCAGGGGGGACAAGCCCATGAATCCATTAAGGGCTGGGCCCGGCCAGGTCCCATGGGTGAAAGCCCAGCCACCAGGTGCTCAAACAGGGGCCCCTACCCTGGACCCGGCTCCAGGGCAGGGCCCCTGTAACCATTTGACGAGGTACACAAACTCTTTTCTTTTTCTCCACAAAGGGTCCTCTGAACCATTCTTTGTCTGGCCCTTCACCTAGAAACAGTCTGCCTTGGGAAACCCTACCAACAGCATACCTCCCAGGGTCCTTAGGGCACTCAAACTCCTCCACGATGATAAGGTGCTACACTTCCAGCGCCGACACAAATGGCAGCCTCCTCAGCAGCTCCGTGCACTTTCGCACTTCTTTCTATTTTTCTACTTTTTTTCCTAACGCTCTTTTACTTTGTTTTCTCTGAAACGTATCTTCTATCCCATGGATATGGATCCTACAACACCTAGACTCATTTATTCGAGTGACTTTTTGCACACACTGAGAGCGAAGTCCCGCATCGGTGTGGTTCCGTGTTTACCTGGCGATGTAAGGAAGCCGTATCGGGGATGTAGGGCCGGTGTGCTGCTGAGAGCTAAGTGGCTGGCTAGGAGGTGGAGATTCAAGCCCCCAGTGCCTTCGATGATCATGGGAAACGTGAAGTCACTACCGAACAAGATCGATGAGCTGGCAGTGCTCACAAGGAACAAAAGACATTCAGGGAGTGCAGTTTATTGTGCTTTACTGAAACATGGCTGACAGCAAGCATCCCAGATGCTAACATGGAGCTACTGGACTTCAACACCGTCAGAGTGGACAGAGACACAAGAGCCTGTGGTAAGCGCAAAGGAGTGGGACTCGCACTGTATGTGAACGAGCAGTGGTGTAATCCTGGACACGTGAATATTAAGATCTCAATATGCTGCAGGGACATTGAACTCCTGGCTGTAAGTCTTTGTCCATATTACTTGCCTAGAGAGTTCAGCAACGCCATTGTTCTCATTGTTTACATCCCTCCGCGCCCCAACGCGGAAGCTGCGTGTGATATCATTCACAGCGCGGTTGCTAAAATACAAACACTTCATCCCGAGGCTCTTGTGCTGATTTCTGGGGACTTTAATCACATCCCTTTGGACAGAACACTGGCTACCTTCTAACATCACCCGGATGTTATAGTGAACGCTGGCGCGATTAGCTGCCGCTGCTCTCCGGTTGTTCTTTCTTAATGTTTGTTATGATTTTCTACACTGTTTGTAGCAGATCGCATAATCTGGGCGAACGCGGTACTGTTGGTCTCTACACTGGGCCCACTGTCAATTCGATCGGTTTGTTAATACAGTGTTTAGGATGTCCACGTGTCACCTGTAGCGTGCGGTGCTACACTCACCTGGTCTCTGCTACTGTGGTTCGGTGAACGTTGTCTACAGCTGCCCGTGCATCATGTGGATCTACAATCTGGCTATGAGCTTTGTGTTCTGGTGGACTGTCCTGTCCGTCGTGATATCCCCAGCTTCAACCCTGATCCAATACATGAGCGCGGAGCTCCTCCAACTCCGACACCACCGAACTGCATCACTTCCATCTATCGCCGTTCTCACCGGAGGTACATCCACCGCGGAGCCAGACGGAGCTATCGCGTTGATGACTCCAGCGCCATAAACTCCATCTGGTCCTCCACCCGCCGCCATCCTCCGAGATACACCCGTAGGGAGGTGGACCACAGCGCGTTAGCCAGCCTAGCCAGGTCGGCTAACGTCGCCTTCTCCAACCAGCTCTGCGACGTCAAACTGGGATTATTCAACATCCGTTCCCTCACTGGCAAGGGACAACTATTGCAAGACCTCCTCCTCGACCGCAAGTATGACTTTCTTTGTCTGACGGAGACGTGGCAACATCCTGATGACTTCTCTCAGCTGAACGAGTCTACTCCTCATGGGTTTGTTTACACCTGTCAACCCCGTCTCACCGGCAGAGGTGGAGGTCTCGCGATAATACACCGCGAGACTTGGAAAGTCTCGTCTGTTTCAGTGCCTGTCTCTCAGTCATTCGAGTCTGTGGCACTACAGCTGAATGGACCCACTCCCGTTGTGCTTGTGAACATCTACCGCCCACCTAAACCAAATAAGGTCTTCATTGATGACTTCACTACATTCCTCACCCAAATCTGTTCCCTCTCACCCAACAAAATTCTGTTGGGTGATTTTAATATTCACATGGACAACACAGATCACCCTCTCACTAAAGATTTCACTTCTTGCCTGGACAGTTTTGGACTTCAACAATACATTGATTTCCCCACCCATAGTTAAGGCCATATTTTAGATCTAGTCTGCTGCTCTGGTGTCACTGCTTCCAACTGCTCTGCTGTTGCCTTAGGCTCTAGCATGTCTGACCACATGCTTATCTCATTCAACCTGAGCCTGACACTTTCCAAAACCAAACAGTCACGTAGCATATCCTTCCGTCACATTAAAAACATTAATATAGCAGACTTCAAATCAGGCATTGACAGTTTCTCCATCATCACCCCCCCATCCACCCCGGATCAACTGGTTTCTCTTTACAATGATGGTCTACAGACTCTGCTCAACACACTCGCCCCCCTCAAGACCCGGACCGTTTCCTTTCCCCACTCCGCCCCCTGGTTCTCTCCTCATCTACGTCAACTGAAAGCCAAAGGACGTCAGCTGGAGCGGCTTTCTAGAAAACCTGGACTCACTATCCACAAACAGATGTTCCATGACCACATTCTTCAGTATAAAAACGCACTCTCCTCCGCCAAATCCCAATATTTCACACAACAAGTCACTGCTGGTGCGGGGAACACCAGGGCCTTGTTTTCACTGGTCAACAATTCACTCCGCCCCCCTGACTCCTTCCCCCCTCACTTCTACTCCACCGACCACTGCAACTCCTTGATGTCTTTCTTCAATACAAAAATAGCCACCATCCACCAGCAACTGACCCCTCCCACGTCCAGCTGTCCACCTCCATTTGTCCCCCACCTCCCAGCCCCCTTCCTCTCCTGCTTCCAACTCCCCTCTGCCGCTGATTTATCCAGACTTATCCGGAAATCCAAGCCATCCACCTGCCAACTTGACCCCTTGCCATCCTCCCTGGTTATAGCCTCCCCCCCGTCTCTGCTGTCCCTGATAACTGCCATCATCCATTCCTCCCTTACCTCTGGTTCTGTCCCATCATCTCTTAAATCCGCTGCTGTTACTCCAACACTGAAGAAACCTGGTTTAGACCCCAACACCTTCAATAACCTTCGTCCCATCTCCAACCTGCCATTTCTCTCTAAAATCCTGGAAAAAGTAGTAGTGTCACAGATCCAGGCCCACCTCTCCAACAATAACCTCTACGAACAGTTCCAATCCGGTTTTCGCCCTCATCATAGTACAGAAACAGCCCTCCTTAAAATCACCAATGACCTTCTGTTGGCAGCTGACTCCGGACTATTATCCATTCTCATCCTTCTTGATCTGAGCGCGGCTTTTGACACCATATCTCACCCCATCCTCCTCGACCGACTTGCCTCCATTGGACAATCAGACATACCCCTGGACTGGTTTCGCTCATATCTCTCTGGCCGTACTCAATTCATTCAGTTAAAATCTTTCACATCCGATCCCTCCCCCCTCTCCTCTGGTGTTCCCCAGGGCTCTGTCCTTGGCCCTATCCTTTTTATCATATACCTCCTCCCACTTGGACTGATATTCCGTAAGCATAACATCTACTTTCACTGTTACGCGGACGACACCCAGCTCTACGTTTCCTCCAAACCCTCCTCCACCCTCCCACCCTCCTCCCTCTGTGCCTGTTTACAGGAAATCAAATCCTGGTTCACCTCAAACTTCCTCAAACTTAACAGTGATAAAACAGAAGTAGTCCTCATTTCCTCCAAATCCACACTCAACAAGCATCCCAGTTTCACCCTCACCATTGACAACACCTCCGTTTCCCCTTCCCCTCAGGTTAAGAGTCTGGGTGTCGTCCTCGACTCCACCTTATCATTCCATACCCACATCAACAACACCATCCGGTCCGCCTACTTCCACCTCCGGAATATCAACCGTCTCCGCCCATCTCTCACTCCCAACAGCGCTGCAATCCTGGTCCACTCTCTCGTCACCTCCCGTCTGGATTATTGTAACTCACTTCTTTTTGGTCTCCCACACAAACTCCTCCATAAGCTTCAATTGGTCCAGAACGCAGCTGCCCGAATCATCACCAGAACCCCTGTCATCAGTCACATCACCCCCGTTCTACATCAACTCCACTGGCTTCCCATAAAACACCGCATTGACTACAAGATCCTCCTCCATACATTCAAAACCATCCATAACCTCGCGCCTTCATACCTGTCAGACCTTCTCCACACCAACATTCCCATCCGGTCTCTCAGGTCTTCCTCCTCCATCAGCCTCAATGTCCCCTCCTTCCGTCTAACCTCCATGGGGGCTAGAGCCTTCAGTTGCTCTGCCCCTCGCCTCTGGAACTCCCTCCCTCCTGACATCAGAAACATTGACTCCATTGACACCTTCAAAAATCATCTCAAAACTCACCTTTTTAGACAGGCATATGGCTGAATGCCCTCTCCTGTGCTCTCCTAGGGACTTCTGTTGTTGTTCTTTTAAATCGTGCATGTTTTATTTATTTATTTATCTATTTTAAACCGTTGTACGGCGACCTTGAGTGCCTTGAAAGGCGCCTTATAAATAAAATGTATTATTATTATTATTATTATTAACAGTATGTGGACTGTAAAACCAGGCGGAACAGGACAATAGATCTGATGTATGTATCTGTGGATATTCTCAGTCATCCAGGTCATGGTAAGTCTCAAAAAAGCATAAAAAAGGCAACTGGTCTAATCTCGTGTGAGTAGAAGACGTTTCGCCTCTCATCCAAGAGGCTTCTTCAGTTCTGAATCCTGGTGGGGAATATCAGCTATATATCTACCAGGGGGGTGGTGGCAAAATCATACAATGCTGTGCTTAGATCCCTCCCGAGGAGGAGCAGCCGTCGTTCTCACCTGCAGCCAGGTGACCCCAACGACCCTCCCGAGAGGGCTGGGAGAGGTAACGACAGCCCAGCCAGGCCAACGACTCTCACTTACACCTGACGAGTCATTGGTTTCGGGTTGGTCTTCAAGCCAACGACTCCCATTAACACCTGACGAGTCATTGGTTTCGGGTCGTAAAACCAGTTGTTTTTCGTTTTTTGCCACCACCCTCCTGGTAGATATATAGCTGATAATCCCCACCAGGATTCAGAACTGAAGAAGCCTCTTGGATGAGAGGCGAAACGTCTTCTACTCACACGGGATTAGTCCAGTTGCCTTTTTTATGCTTTTTTGAGAGATCTGATGTATGCAAACGTAAAGGATGCCGACAGCGCCACCCCCCTGCCTGCACTGGCGAAAGGAGACCACAACCTGGTTCTGCTTAGACCTCACTACACCACTAGAGTGAGGAGACTGCCAACAACCACACGTTTATTCCGGAAATGGTCTCCTGAAGCCGAGCAGGCTCTTCAAGACTGCTTCAAGACCATGGACTGAGATGCACTGCAGTGTTCTCACAATGAGAACATGGAGGAGATGGTTGACTGCACTACGGACAATATAAACTTCTGTAAGGATGTTGTTGTTTGATTGGTATGCTGCTTCGCCAACAACAAGCCCTGGATGACCAGCAACATCAAAAGCCTTCTGAACCAGAGGAAGGCCTTCAAAGATAGCAACAAACAGGAGCTTATGTGGGTACAGAAGGAACTCAGAGTCCAGCTCAGGGAGGCGAAAGAGCAATACAGAAGGAAAATAGAACAAAGGATGCACAACAACAACATGAGGGAGGTGTGGGCAGGGATGAGGACCATCACTGGCTGCAGCTCAAATAGAGGTGCCCCCACTGTGGGAGACCCGGAAAGGGCAAACCAGTTTAACCAGTTTTTTAACAGGTTCAATCAGCCCAGCCCGTTCACACCTCTTGACACGGCAGCTCCCACTCACCCACTCCCATTCACACCTCCCAACAAAACAACCCCCACCCATACACACTCACAAACCGCTACCATAACAGATGACACGACAAATGAAGGCCTGCGCACGCGAGTTGGGACACCCTCTACAGCGCATCTTCAACCTGAGCCTGGGAAAGGGCAGGGTTCCCCAGCTGTGGAAGACATCCTGCATCATCCCAGTCCCCAAGAAGCCACATCCTGAGAAGCTGAACGACTTCAGGCCAGTCGCCCAGACGTCGCATGTGATGAAGACCATGGAACGGCTGCTGCTCCATCACCTGAGGCCACAGACTCACCACACTCTCGACCCTCTGCAGTTTGCCTACCAGGAGAAGGTGGGAGTAGAGGATGCCATCATCTTCTTGCTCCACCGTTCTCTCTCCCATTTGGACAGAGGCAGTTGTGCTGTGAGGATTACATTTGTGGACTTCTCCAGTGCCTTTTACACCATCCAGCCTCTGCTCCTCAGGGTCAAACTAACAGAGATGGGAGTGGCATCACACCTGGTGGCATGGATTGCAGACTACCTCACTGGCAGACCTCTGTATGTGCGACTGAGGGACTGCAGATCAGACACTGTGACCCGCAGCACAGGAACACCGCAGGGAACTGTTCTCTCTCCAGTCCTGTTCACCCTGTACATGTCCAACTTTCAGTACAACTCTGAGCTCTGCCATGTACAGAAGTTCACGGATGACACAGCAATTGTGGGCTTTATCAGGAGTGAACTGGAGGAGCAGTACAGGAAACTCTTCCAGGACTTCGTCACATGGTGCGACTCCAACCACCTGCTCCTCAACACCACCAAAACCAGAGAGATGGTGGTGGACTTTAGAAGAACCAGGCCACACCTTGAGCCTGTTACCATCAAAGGAGACTTTGAGGTCGTTCACATCTACAGATACCTGGGAGTACAGCTGGATGACAAACTGGACTGGTCTGCCAACACAAGAAGGCACAGAGCGTCTGTACTTCCTCAGAAGGCTGGCATCCTTCAACATCTGCAGGAAGCTGCTACACAACATCTACCAGTCTGTAGCAGCAAGCGCCCTCCTGTACGCAGTAGTGTGCTGGGGGGGGGGCAGCCTCAAGAAGAAGGACGCTGCACGCTTGGATACACTGGTGAGGAAGGCTGGCTCTGTGGTTGGCACTGAGCTGGACAGCCTGACATCGATGGCAGAGCGACGGACGGTGAACAGGCTCCTGTCCATCATAGACAACCAACATCAACCACTGCACAGCGCCATCTCCAGGCAGAGGAGCAGCTTCAGTGAAAGACTGCTGTCACTGTCCTGCTCCACAGACAGACTGAGGAAATCTTTCCTCCCCCACGCCATACAGCTCTTTAACACTTATCAGTGGGAGCCCTGGACTCACTACAAACTAACAAAATGCACCTAAGAACCACATGCACTTTGTCATGCTCTATGAAGGTCTTTTAAGTGTGTACTGCCCTCTGCACTACTGTGTGCTACACACTGTCACGATGCACAGCTTCAGTGTATAGGAAATGTTAGTTTTTATCTGGACTTTTTACCTAAAAGAGGGGGAACTTCTGTCATATGGCGGTGGTTTGGATATAAAAAGACCGACAAGGATTAAACTACTGCACTTTGTAAAGTTTGCCGCTGCCCGATCCAACAACAGACTCGAACACGAGTAACTTTTTTTTATCACCTGAAAAAAGAATCATGAAAAAGAATACAGAGAGAGTCAACGAGAAAAAGCAGCAAAAGCTGGGCCGAGTGACGTTGACGTTAAGAAGAAACTCCAGACGCAGACATGGCAACAGGCTTTTACCCGCGACTCACCGTATAGCTACACCTCCTGCAGATGGAAAGAAATAACCATGGCCGTTAGGGTTGGCACATCTGTAAAGATATGATTCCAATCTACACGGTCGAGAAACGGGGGTTTCTTGAGTTGGTGCAAGCACTCGACCCCACATATGAAATGCCCAGCCGAAAACAGATCAGTAGCGTTGTGTTACCTGCTTTATATGATGAGTGCCAGGCAAAAGTGGAGGAAGAAATAAAAAATAAAATAAACTGTTCATTCATTGAATTTACCAAGAATGTGCTATATGGTGATGTATATCGTATCAGGATATAAAATGAGCTATATCGGGATATAAAATTTTGGTCAAATCGCCCAGCCCTAATCAGGTGACTGTTCCAGGTGACAATGTTTGGTAGTTATAATAGTATTAGTAGCACTCCAATAAACACACACTCAATAAACACAGCAAATATGGGCGCTTTCTTCCCTCCACTTTCATAACATAGTCAAGTAGAACAGGTGAAACCATCATGGACGAGTCCTTATTGAGTCCGCGGGTGCTACCTTACATTAGCTTATTTGGACTCTGCATTTTCTGCCACTAACTACAGTTGCATAAACATTTTTACTGCTTTATAGCAGTTAGAGGTCCTACTGGAATCTTGGTTAATAAAGTCATCAGCTGGTTGCTTAAGTTAGCCTGGCCAGTTTAGACTAGTAACGTTAGCATCAGGAGGAAGGGAGGTGCCATTTACCCTGTTATTTTCTACATTTAAAATAAACATTTCTGCTTTGTGTCACCTGTGAAAGTTGTAGAAACGTTGTAAAACTGAATGATGTCATGTCCGTGATTCCCTGGAGTCTGGTTCCTATTAAAGAAGCTCAGAGGATCCACATTGCACCGGTCAGCCCACCATGTCTGGTTCAGGGGCCAGTAGCCAGGAGGCCAGTGCCTTCAGGGCGCCAGTGAGGTCAGGACAATGAATACTGATTGGCTGTTGTAATACACAGCCATGTATAATAACCTCAAGTCTTCAAAAAAACAAACAAACAAACAGTATTTTAATTTAACTTTTGCATAGCCTGCAGTAGTTAGTTAACTAAACACATTTACTCTATATACCATTCTCAGAATTTATTAATTCACCAATCCAAGATATCCTGTGGCAACGTCTGCTAGCTAGCTAGTTCTCCAGCCGCTAGTTAGCTTGCACTTTATAAGCAAGCACCTTGTTAGCTAGCACCTAGTTAGCAACGCCACCAAACGGACAGGTAACCAAGGGCAACGTTAATATCCCTGTAACTACATTTTAGTTGCTCAAAATACGAACCGCTGAACAGCGCAGGTTCCTGCTCATGTCCCCTGGTCCGAGTGTCCTACCAAAGCCCCCCACCGTTTCATTGGAGCTACCAAAGACCTGGAGGCGGGCTATCTATGCAGAACATACCGGAGAAGACCTACCCTCTCTCCGGTGTCCGGTGCTCCGTCACCCTTTGCGAACAGCTGAGTTTGGTTCCACTGAAGAACAAAACCCAGCTTCCCTGGCTGGCTGCTGGCTGTATGAAATGCGCTATACAAATAAATTTGCCTTGCATTCAGACGGAGACACGCGGACTCCGTTGCGACGGTTGCCGGCCGCTACCTCGGTTGAAAGGGAGTCACGTGCCACACGGTCCTGATGTTGGCGTGGTGGAGAGTCTTAAAAGCCTGGGTTGGTAACAAGAGTCTAGAGGAGCCTATGGAGGTCATGAAAGGTCACCAGGGGGAAACACAAGACGCCGTAGTTAAGACCTTGAAGTCATGTGACACTGATGGAGCTCCATCCTAAAATAAACTGCCTTTGTCATCCCAAGGTCACATAACATGTCTCCTATTTTAGCAAATATCTTTTTCAAGAAAATTTAGCAAAATGGTAAAAACTATTCAAGGGATTGTGGGAAATGAAGTACAGTTGAGTAAATATGAGAGCAGGAAACAGTGAAGTGAAGTTCATTCAGAAAACGTAACTTTTATTGAGTTGAATCCAAACACAACCAACACTTGGCACAAGGCAGACGACTGGATGACGGTCAGACAACAAGAACAACAAAATAAACAAAAAGTCAAGACCACAAAACACCGCCTGCTCTGTTCAAGTATGGAACTGATGTAAGGCCTTCTACACACAGCAGGTGTCATGGTGGCAGCAGGGGTGGGACAACTGAACCTATCACAGAGACACTGTCAGCTGCTGGTGCGTGCGCACACTCGCACCCACGCACGCACACTCGCACCCACGCACGCACACTCGCACCCACGCACGCACACTCGCACCCACGCACGCTCGCACGCACGCACGCACGCACGCACGCACGCACGCACGCACGCACGCACGCTGGCAGCAGCAGACGTCAGTCATTAAGGCAATTATAAACAGCTCTTAACACTTTAAATCTATAAATGTTCGTTAAGCTCATTTTACACTTTGGTCATTGAGGTCAGCGACAGGGTAGATGTGATTATTTTAAAAGAGATTCTTGGTACAAACAAATTTCAGATGCCTTGATGCACATTTGGAAAGAACAAAATAAGAAGACGCTACAACAATGACATCATCATTGCTGGTCTGATGTCATCGTTTCTCCAACCAAAGTTAGTTAACATTCCTCCAGACAGTGACAGCCATTGTTCCAAATACCCGTGATTGTTGCTACTACCAGCAGCACGGGCCTGTCCGCTGTGCACGCTGCCGCCACCGCCCCATCAATGGGACAATCTGGAGGGAGAACGCAGGCAAGACTGGCGGGAGACGAAAACCTGGCAAACCTACAGAGAAATTGCTGACTTTCTCCTCATAAACATCACCACCAGGATGAATCCACCACCACCACAACCTCCATGACGAGTAGTACCACCTAGAGTAGTATCACCTGCAGTAGTACCACCTAGAGTAGTATCACCTGCAGTAGTACCACCTAGAGTAGTACCACCTGCAGTAGTACCACCTAGAGTAGTACCACCTGCAGTAGTACCACCTAGAGTAGTGCCACCTGCAGTAGTACCACCTAGAGTAGTGCCACCTGCAGTAGTACCACCTAGAGTAGTACCACCTAGAGTAGTACCACCTGCAGTAGTACCACCTAGAGTAGTATCACCTGCAGTAGTACCACCTAGAGTAGTACCACCTGCAGTAGTACCACCTAGAGTAGTATCACCTGCAGTAGTACCACCTAGAGTAGTACCACCTGCAGTAGTACCACCTAGAGTAGCACCACCTGCAGTGGTACCACTTGCAGTAGTACCACCTGCAGCAGTGCCACCTGCAGTAATACCACCTGCAGTAGTACCACCTGCAGCAGTGCCACCTGCAGCAGTACCACCTGCAGTAGTGAAACCTAGAGTAGTCCCACCTGCAGCAGTACCACCTGCAGTAGTCCCACCTGCAGTGGTACCACTTGCAGCAGTACCACCCACAGTAGTCCCACCTGCAGTAGTACCACCTGCAGCAGTGCCACCCGCAGTAGTCCCACCTGCAGCAGTGCCACCTGCAGCAGTGCCACCTGCAGCAGTGCCACCCGCAGCAGTGCCACCTGCAGCAGTGCCACCTGCAGTAGTGCCACCTGCAGCAGGGCTGCTGCCTCTGTGACAGTAGTTGGTGGTTTGGCTGATGGGATCACGATGTGCCTCAAAAAGTCTCCATGTGCAACTGCACTTGCATGTATCAAGTATGTCTGACTGCAGGGGGGCGGAGACTACGGGGCACACACTCTTCGATTGTAAACTGACATTTCAATCCTGCGACAGCATTGCTGGGGGGCAGGGCTGACAAGTTTGGGACCTACTGGAGTTGAGGCCTGATTCATCAGTCAGCTGCTCGGTGACATCACATGACCTTGCCAATCAGCAGACTCAGTATTTGTTCGAAATGTCTCACAATCAGATCAGTTTAAGCCCGCCAGTTTGACCACGACTAGTTAGTTTAACCTCCTTGACATTCAGTAAGAGGAGACCTGTGTGTGTGTGTGTGTGTGTGTGTGTGTGTGTGTGTGTGTGTGTGTGTGTGTGTGTGTGTGTGTGTGTGTGTGTGTGTGTTGTTGATTGGCAGATGAGCTTCTGATCTTGGATTAAAGCTGGGTGGGACCTCGGCTGTGTGGCTCGCTGCTGCCAGGGAGTGGCGCTGTCACCAGGCTCCTCAGGTACACTCGAGGGTTCCTTCTCCTCCCTGAGTTTGGGGCGGAGCCTGGTGGGGGGGGGGGCAAGGAGCCAGGAGGCCTTACAGATGACATGAGTGGCTGCATCTCCTGTAACACTCCACCTTCATCCTCTTCCTCATCTTCCTCCTTCTTCCTGTCTGGGAAGCAGAAGGAGCCTTGTGCCACCTGGGCTCCAATGGAGGAGGTGCTGCCTGCCATGCTGGCCGGGGGGGTGTAGGAGGCAGGACGGGCTGCCCCGAGCCTGGAGAGGGCACTCACCCGGGGGTGGATGGGTTCAGCGGGGGCCAGTGGTGAGGAGATGCTCTCCAGGGAAGAGATGCTCTGGTTCCAGGCTTGCTGGAGGTCCACTGGAATGATCTTCGTGGCTTCCACAGATACACAGGGGGGAGGTGATCCCACGCCACCCTTCCAAGGCAAATGGCTGTCTTGGCTGGTGGGGGAGGGTGGCACTGCTGGAAGATTCTGACTTCCGTCCAGAGCTGCTGGGACTGACAGAGGAAACACAGCTGGGCGTCAGCATCATGTTGGCGTGTTTCACGGTGAAATATAGAACATTTTCAAGCGTGTGAAGTGGCTTTGCATTCAGTCCGAACAGATCGAGCCTGGATCACCAGATGAACCGGTTGATCCCAACCAGGTGGCCAATGAGGGGCAGTAAGGAAACGGCGTGACCTCACCTGATGTTGGTCGTTGTTTTGGTGTCTCAGGCTTCCGAGCAACGAAGGTGATCCCAACATCTTCCTCCTTCTCAGCATCTGAGTGTTCACCTTTTCCCTCCTCCAAGTCCACCGGAACAACTACTGGATCTGAGCCCACCCCCACACACAGACACACAAACACACACACACACACACACACACACACACACACAACTCTAAGTTTTACACTGTGAATAATCATGTCAACCAATCATATTGTGTGGAACAGACACCACATCACAACTCTGGTGAAACTGTTCATTTGACACAACAAATGATAAAAAAGCAGATGAAGGTCACACTTCCCACCAACACCAACGACCTGACAGACGGCAGGGCGCCACAGGGAGGGACACAGAGCGGCGAGAAACGACAAACTAATTTAAATTGTTGAAACCGTGGCAGTCACTCAGCTGCATCCAGGAATCTAACGTCAGCGGGTCTCTGACATTAGATCAGTTGTGCTCTGTGAGGGCCAGACTTTTTAAGGTGAGAACCTAGATTCACGTAGTTCGATAGAAGAATCTAGGCACAGTTGTGATCAGTACAACTTCAGGTGTGCAAACCATCGGGTCACCTGATGAACACAACAACTTTAGTCAATCCATCATTCAATCACTATGTTCGGCATGTCGAATGGCGGCGATGCTCGTGTTTCAGTTACATCCTTCTACAGCTTCCTGGTGCAAGACAGAATGATTAAATAAATTACAATGAAACACGTCATGTTACAGAAAAGGGCTACCAAATTCTAACCGACAACTCGTGAGGTGAATTTGCTTTGCCGACAGGAAGTAAGCAGTTGAGGAGGCAGCTGGACCTTTGTCCCAGCA
>NC_141321.1:35828926-35853926 GCF_037954235.1 Aulostomus chinensis | reverse complement strand
ACCTGGTCAATGACGCTGATGGCGTCCCTGATGTTGATCTTCTGGTACGCCTCCCACAGCTCACTCTTCCTGTAGACCGACTTCCTCAGCAGCAGCTTACTCAGGTAGTTCTTATCGAACTGCTCCCACCTGACACAACACAGACAGCAGGTCATCACAGGTGTCACATGACGGTTATCGGACAGATGCGTTTCTGTTGTCATTCGGACATCAGTCTGCCCTCTGCTGGCGAGTGTTGCTTCTTACAACAACAGCTTCCTCTATGAGTCACCTCAGGGAGCGAGCACATCCAGCTGTGTGTGTGTGTGTGTGTGTGTGTGTGTGTGTGTGTGTGTGTGTGTGTGTGTGTGTGTGTGTGTGTGAGAGAGAGAGAGAGAGAGAGCAGCCTCACTTGTCTCTCCAGTGGTGGTAACCTTGCAGACCTGCAATGTCTTCCACTGCTGTCAGGATATGGTCAAATGCCTGAAAAACACACGCACACACGCACACACGCACACACACACACACACACACACACAGAGTTTTATCACTGACCCACTGAAGTTTGACACAGGTTGCATGACACCTTCATAAAAATAATAACAGAGACGGCAGGCTTGGTTGTGCCTCCACTGATGTGCTCCTTCATGAACACAATCCACGCTTGTTGCTCAACAAGCAGAGGAAGAGGAAGAGAAAGAGGAAGAGGAGGCAGCTCACCCTCTCATGGATCTCCTCATTGATGGTGGGCTTCCTGCTGGTGGAGCGAGGAACTTTGAGCCAGTTGACCAGCGGCTTGATGGTCAGACCCTGAAACAGACGAGCATGTGAAAGTGAAGAAGAAGAAAAGTCTTCAGAACCTGAAGAAGCTGCATTGTTGTTGAAGACGAAGATGTTTGGGGGAGGTCATTGGAGGTCGTCAAGTCTCCTCCTGGAGACGCGTCATGATGGAGCCGGAGAGACAAGCGTACTCAAACATTTGCTACCCTCTGTTTCTTCTGAACCTCGACTGGCAGGTCCTAAGTTTCAGGCTCCAGATGGTTTTCAGCCTTTAATCCTACATTTGTGGTTTTGTAGTCCAGAATACTTGAATGTAAACATTTATTCAAATATATTATTAACATTTCAAACTGAAATACCTTGAAAATGAAAAACCGTGTATTTATTCCAGCTGCAGAAATCACAAGTCCTATTACTTCTGGCTGTTTATGGCACTTGATGTATGTAAATTGAACGTGTTTATACAGCCATCATCAGTTTAACTCCGCCCTCGCTGATGATGGCTGACCTCCATTAGCCTGTTGATGGAGGCGTTTCTGGCTCGGACGCATCTGCGTGGGCCTCTATGATCGACGGTGGGAACGCAGCGACGGGGAATGTTGACCTGAGTGTGAACTCGTGTTCCAGGCACAAACACACACTAACTCCTGCTGCCGTGACATTCGCTTCTCACCCCACCAGAGAAACACGCCAGGCAGGAGACGAGTGTGTGAGCTGCTCTTGTGTACGCGAGCAGGAAATCAGGAAGTGAAGGAGTTGATCACCTGTCTAACCCTCACCCAGATCACCTGTCTAACCCTCACCCAGCTCAAACATGTTCCGACACCCAGAGCTTCATCTCTAAGACGTGGGGGGGGGGGGGGGTGTCGAGGGCCTCACCTCTACCTGTCCCCCACCTGCAAGATGGTCCTGCACCCCCCCCCCCCCGAAACCCAACGCCCATCCACACCTGGATACCAGGTGGGTCAACGACCCTCATGTGGCCTCATGACTCCGTAGAAGGTCACACCCCCTCAGAGTTATACAGGCATGCAGGTCCCCACCAGGGGCCAAAACTGAAGACCCCTCCTGATGAGAGGAGAACCTGAACCATTCTAGTCCACTACCACACAGAAATGAAGGGAAACCAGGACCCGGAAGGCTGAGAACCTCCACAGACATCATCACAATCAAACACTTGAAGACGCTTCATTCCTACCTGAAACATGACGGTGAAGAAAACAACCACAATCGTTGTGGCAACAAAGTAGTCTTTGGCTTTGACCTGCTGGCCGTCCAGCAGCACCACCAGGGCGAAAGCCACCGCCCCTCGCAGGCCACCGTATGACATCACCACCTGGTCAATCTTGTCCAAAGGAACGAGGCGGAAACGGTTGAGGACCCAGGTCTGACCAATCACACCTGCAGCAGGAGGGTCACTAGAGATCAGACACAGAGCTACGGAGTTCACACACATGATGCCTTGGAGGACGAAGCTACTTCCTGTAGCCTCCACAGCTACGAGGCCACACCAGAACTACAACAGGCCGTTAGCACTGGTGCAAGTAAAGATTTAGGTGATTGAACATTGTGGTCGTCATCATCAGCCTGCGGTTTATTGGATGAATCAGTCTAATAAAATAAATAATCTAAATAAGTCTAAATAATCAGAGGATGACGGATCTGCTTGGTGGACTGACCCATAGCTCTGAAGACGAAGATGAAGACAAGGGTGCAGGCCACCAGGCCCGTGTCCCAGGCCCACTTGGACTTGTCCACAGCAGAGATGCCAAGGAAGATGAAGATGATGGTCTCAGCAATGCTGGCCAGGGTCTTCATGGTGTACTTGACCGTGGTCCGAGACTTCTGGGAAATGTTGGCCTCCACGTATTTGTTGGCACCAATGCCACAGAAGGTCATGCTGGAGAGAGAGGCGGAGCCAACCATCAAGTTTGGACTGCGAGAAGATGTGTACGAGGCGGCAGGGAGGAGCTGAAACTTACGACAGAATGGCGGACAGGGAGAAGAGCTCGGCGGTCAGGTAGGCCAGGTAGACCAGGAGGAAGACAAAGAGCGGCTCGATGATCCGAACCTTCTTAGTGAAGCGAG
Source organism: Aulostomus chinensis (assembly GCF_037954235.1). Lineage (NCBI taxonomy): Eukaryota > Metazoa > Chordata > Actinopteri > Syngnathiformes > Aulostomidae > Aulostomus > Aulostomus chinensis. The sequence goes on along the minus strand of NC_141321.1, from coordinate 35,851,079 downwards.
TGATGAAGCCCAGGATGACAGCGAAGACCAGACCCACCAGAGTCCCGCCCACACTGACGATGAGGAAGGAGGCTGAGGAGGAAGAGGAGGAGCAACAGGGGGTTAGCAGGGTTAGCAGAGCATCAGAGTCTCACACATTCAACCTGGTCACGACTCACCGACTCCTTTGAAGTAATCAGCGGTCTGAACGTTCTCTGCTCCGACTTCCACGAAGGAAATATAAACTTTATATAGAACCTGTGAGACCCGGGAGAGAGATCATAGATTATTAACATCATCACCATGATTATCATCATGATTATTGTCACCGTGTGACCTTCAGACATGCCATGATGGTTGCTAAGCGATGAAAACAAATCAGCTGGCCATTTCATGTCTCAAAGTCGTGGAGAGAGAAGAAAGGGTTGCATGTTTCATGTCACAGCCGAGCGAGGAAGACAGTGACTAACAGAGACGAAGATGATGTCATCAGTGATGGATCAGCTCTGGTTACATCAGTCACGGTTCTACGGTCAAGTGTGTTCATGTGGGAACGGTCATAGATCGTTGAAGTCCACGTGAGAACGTTTCTGGAGGTCTGCAGCTCTTTGCTCACTCGTTGGTGGATTAGCTCATATTCAGAGTGCTGCGGAGGATTAGCAGCTAATCTCAATCCACCGGCGAGCAAATGAGCACATTAGTTCCTCATCAACAGGTTCTGGTGAGCAGGTGAAGCAGCACGCACAGTTGATCCCAGCCAGAACATTCATTCACGTAAAGACGCAAGATCACGTTCCACTTCCTTTTCACTCCATTCTGGACTCATGAGCCTGTAAATTGAGGTCACGGGGTCACAGTTTCACATGGGAGTTGGTATCAGGGAGATTTTGTGCACTTCAGCATCTGAGGATTTCCTGTAAGTGCTGCACTGTGACGACGAGGACGTGGTCACTGAGGAGGGGGTGTGTCCAATTGGTCCAGGAGACACAGGAGGTCGGAGACAGAGAGACATTCAAATGTGCTGCTCTCATCATGGCAGAAGACAACAGAACCGGAACCACACAACCCGTCACTGTGCTGGAACCTTCACAGGACTCACCCACACACACTCTTCACCTCTCACACACACACACACACACACACACCCACACACTCTTCACCTCACACACACCCACACACTCTTCACCTCACACCCACACACTCTTCACCTCACACACACACTCTTCACCTCATACACACACACTCTTCACCTCTCACACACACTCTTCACCTCATACACACACACTCTTCACCTCTCACACACACTCTTCACCTCACACACACACTCTTCACCTCACACCCACACACACTTCACCTCACACCCACACTCTTCATCTCACACCCACACACACTCTACACCTCACACCCACACACACTCTTCACCTCACACACACACGCTTCACCTCACACACACACGCTTCACCTCACACACACACTCTTCACCTCATACACACACACTCTTCACCTCATACACACACACTCTTCACCTCTCACACACACTCTTCACCTCACACCCACACACTCTTCACCTCACACCCACACACTCCTCATCTCACACCCACACACACTCTACACCTCACACCCACACACACTCTTCACCTCACACACACACACTTCACCTCACACACACACGCTTCACCTCACACCCACACGCTTCACCTCACACCCACTCTTCACCTCACACCCACACACTCTTCACCTCACACCCACACACTCTTCACCTCACACCCACACACTCCTCATCTCACACCCACACACACTCTACACCTCACACCCACACACACTCTACACCTCACACCCACACACTCTTCACCTCACTCCCACACTCTTCACCTCACACCCACACTCTTCACCTCACACCCACACACTCTTCACCTCACACCCACACACTCTTCACCTCACACCCACTCTTCACCTCACACCCACACACTCTTCACCTCACACCCACACACTCTTCACCTCACACACACACACACTCTTCACCTCACACCCACACACACTCTTCACCTCACACCCACACACTCTTCACCTCACACCCACACACTCTTCACCTCACACCCACACACACTCTTCACCTCACACCCACACACACTCTTCACCTCACATCCACACACACTCTTCACCTCACACCCACACACACTCTTCACCTCACACCCACACACACTCTTCACCTCACACCCACACATACTGTTCAACTCACACATACACACACTCTTCATGCACATGCTTACCCTCACACTCTTTTTGTGTGCCTGTGCTATCTGTGTGTGTGCATGCATGTACATGTGAGTATGTGTCTCTACATGTGTGTGTACGAGTATGTGTGTATGTGTATGTATGCATGTGGTGGTGCGTGCGTGTCTCACCACTGTGACGGCGTCGTTGAGCAGCGACTCTCCAAACACGATTATGAAGAGTGTGTCGTTGACATGAACCTCTTCAAACACAGCCAGCACCGCCACCGGGTCCACCGCTGAGATCAGGGCGCCAAACAGCAGGAAATCCATCAGGTCAGCCTGCACACGTTCATCTGCGCACACACACACACACACACACACACACACACACACACACACACACATACACACAATATTTGAAATAAAATGACCTGTAGCCCACAATGCACCTGCAAGTGAAGACTGATCACATGACCGTGACAGCTGTTGGCTGATGTGTGACCTCTGACTGACCTATGACCCACAGCAGTTTGGCGGCGTACAGACAGAAGCCAGTGCAGAAGGCGTTCCAAAGGGTCCCCACCACGGCGTACAGCAGGATGGCGCCGAGGTTGTCAAAGAATAGGCGGGCTGGCATGAAGTAACCGGCATCACCAACAATGGTGGGCAGCAGGAAAAGGAAGAAAAGGGCGGGCTCAAGCTGGTACAGCTGCTTCTTATTGGCTATGAGTACGACTCCGCCCAGAACAAGACCCAGTAGAATCAGCATGCAGCTCTCTGGGACCACAGTGGTGAAACGCTGGGAGAAATGGAACACTGCCGGGGACAAGCAGGAGGAGGAGGAGGAGGAGGATGAAGAGGACACATGGAGGAGGAGGAAGAGGAGGAGGATGAAAAGGACACATGGAGGAGGAGGAAGAGGAGGAGGAGGAAGAGGACACGTGGAGGAGGATGAAGAGGAGGAGGAGGAAGAGGACACGTGGAGGAGGAGGAAGAGGACACGTGGAGGAGGATGAAGAGGAGGAGGAGGAAGAGGAGGAGGATGAAGAGGACACATGGGGGAGGAGGAGGAGGAGGATGAAGAGGACACATGAAGAGGACACGTGGAGGAGGAGGAAGAGGACACGTGGAGGAGGAGGAAGAGGACACGTGGAGGAGGATGAAGGGGAGGAGGAGGAAGAGGAGGAGGATGAAGAGGACACACGGAGGAGGATGAAGAGGACACACGGAGGAGGAGGAGGAAGAGGACACGTGGAGGAGGAGGAAGAGGAGGAGGATGAAGAGGACACACGGAGGAGGAGGAAGAGGACACATGGAGGAGGAGGAAGAGGAAACATGGAGGAGGAGGAAGAGGACACATGGAGGAGGAGGAGGAGGATGAAGAGGACACATGGAGGAGGAGGAAGAGGACACATGGAGGAGGAGGAAGAGGAGGAGGAGGAAGAGGACACATGGAGGAGGAGGAAGAGGAGGAGGATGAAGAGGACACATGGAGGAGGAGGAAGAGGACACATGGAGGAGGAGGAAGAGGAGGAGGATGAAGAGGACACATGGAGGAGGAGGAAGAGGAGGAAACAAGAGTGTCATGTCAACAGATGTCGTCTGTCTCCACATGAAAGACGTTTTTGTTGAATAAAGATGTCTGATGAGAGTCAGAGCTGATCAGTGATGTCACTGAGGAGGTCACATGATCATCTCTGACCGTCACAGGGGAGCTTGTTTCCTCCAACAGACACGCAAACAACATGATAGAAGACAGACACACACACAGGCTTCATTAACCACCAGTGAAGACAGAGCAGGTCTCATGAGGTGGTAGAGGACGAGAGGAGGAGGGTGGGAGGAGGTAGAGGTGGAAATTCCTGTTGTGAACAGATTGACATGGTCTTGACTCCGCCCCTCTGCCCAGGGCTGGGAGGCGGAGTCTTGTCTTCAGCAGCTGACATCTCATTGCTTGCTTACATAAACTTCTCTTATCGTCTGACCCAGACTTGAACCCACAGCCACTTCCTGCCCAGAAACCCTCGCCAGAGGAGATGAGACGACGGGTGTGTTGAACTGAGACTGCCTATGTTTCTGAGCTGTCAATCATCTTAAGGGACAAGTAATCAAAAATATAATCACTGATGAAGAGAAAGATGTCATGAGAGCAGTCACATGACCAGCAGAGCCTTGGGACTGCTTCTGTCACTTAATATCAGTAGAGGTCTGTGTGTGTACCCTGTGACTGTCCAGGGCCTCCAGAAACATGTGTGTGTGTGAGTGTGAGCGTGTTTCTGAGTGTGTGAGTGTGTTTCTGAGTGTGTGAGTGTGTTTCTGAGTGTGTGAGTGTGTTTCTGAGTGTGTGAGTGTGTTTCTGAGTGTGTGTGAGTGTGAGCGTGTTTCTGAGTGTGTGAGTGTGTTTCTGAGTGTGTGTGAGTGTGAGCGTGTTTCTGAGTGTGTGAGTGTGTTTCTGAGTGTGTGTGAGTGTGAGTGTTTCTGAGTGTGTGAGTGTGTTTCTGAGTGTGTGTGAGTGCGAGCGTGTTTCTGAGTGTGTGTGAGTGTGAGCGTGTTTCTGAGTGTGTGAGTGTGTGAGCGTGTTTCTGAGTGTGTGAGTGTGTTTCTGAGTGTGTGAGTGTGTGAGCGTGTTTCTGAGTGTGTGAGTGTGTTTCTGAGTGTGTGAGCGTGTTTCTGAGTGTGTGAGTGTGTTTCTGAGTGTGTGTGAGTGTGTTTCTGAGTGTGTGTGAGTGTGAGCGTGTTTCTGAGTGTGTGAGTGTGTTTCTGAGTGTGTGTGAGTGTGAGTGTTTCTGAGTGTGTGAGTGTGAGTGTGTTTCTGAGTGTGTGTGAGTGTGAGTGTTTCTGAGTGTGTGAGTGTGAGTGTGTTTCTGAGTGTGTGTGAGTGCGAGCGTGTTTCTGAGTGTGTGTGAGTGTGAGCGTGTTTCTGAGTGTGTGAGTGTGTTTCTGAGTGTGTGAGCGTGTTTCTGAGTGTGTGAGTGTGTTTCTGAGTGTGTGAGTGTGTTTCTGAGTGTGTGTGAGTGCGAGCGTGTTTCTGAGTGTGAGTGTGTGAGCGTGTTTCTGAGTGTGTGAGTGTTTCTGAGTGTGTGAGTGTGTTTCTGAGTGTGTGTGAGTGTGAGCGTGTTTCTGAGTGTGTGAGTGTGTTTCTGAGTGTGTGAGCGTGTTTCTGAGTGTGTGAGTGTGTTTCTGAGTGTGTGTGAGTGTGAGCGTGTTTCTGAGTGTGTGAGTGTGTTTCTGAGTGTGTGTGAGTGTGAGTGTTTCTGAGTGTGTGAGTGTGAGTGTGTTTCTGAGTGTGTGTGAGTGTGAGCGTGTTTCTGAGTGTGTGAGTGTGTTTCTGAGTGTGTGAGCGTGTTTCTGAGTGTGTGAGTGTGTTTCTGAGTGTGTGAGTGTGTTTCTGAGTGCGTGTGTGTGAGTGCGAGCGTGTTTCTGAGTGTGAGTGTGTGAGCGTGTTTCTGAGTGTGTGAGTGTTTCTGAGTGTGTGAGTGTGTTTCTGAGTGTGTGAGTGTGAGTGTGTTTCTGAGTGTGAGTGTGAGCGTGTTTCTGAGTGTGTGTCTGAGTGTGAGTGTGTTTCTGAGTGTGTGAGTGTGTTTCTGAGTGTGTGTATGTGAGTGTGTTTCTGAGTGTGTGTGTGTTTCTGTGTGTGTATGTGAGTGTGAGTGTTTCTGAGTGTGTGAGTGTGAGCGTGTTTCTGAGTGTGTGTGAGTGTGAGCGTGTTTCTGAGTGTGTGTATGTGAGTGTGTTTCTGAGTGTGTGAGTGTGTTTCTGAGTGTGTGAGTGTGTTTCTGAGTGTGTGAGTGTGTTTCTGAGTGTGTGTGAGTGCGAGCGTGTTTCTGAGTGTGTGAGTGTGTTTCTGAGTGTGTGAGTGTTTCTGAGTGTGTGAGTGTGTTTCTGAGTGTGTGAGTGTGTTTCTGAGTGTGTGTATGTGAGTGTGTTTCTGAGTGTGTATGTGAGTGTGAGTGTTTCTGAGTGTGTGAGTGTGAGTGTTTCTGAGTGTGTGAGTGTGAGCGTGTTTCTGAGTGTGTGTGAGTGTGAGCGTGTTTCTGAGTGTGTGTGAGTGTGTTTCTGAGTGCGTGTCTGAGTGTGAGTGTGTTTCTGAGTGTGTGAGTGTGAGTGTTTCTGAGTGTGTGAGTGTGAGCGTGTTTCTGAGTGTGTGTGAGTGTGAGCGTGTTTCTGAGTGTGTATGTGAGTGTGTTTCTGACTGTGTGTCTGAGTGTGAGTGTGTTTCTGAGTGTGAGTGTGAGCGTGTTTCTGAGTGTGTGTGAGTGTGAGCGTGTTTCTGAGTGTGTGTGAGTGTGAGCGTGTTTCTGAGTGTGTGTGAGTGTGAGTGTGTTTCTGAGTGCGTGTCTGAGTGTGTGTGTTTCTGAGTGTGTGTGTGTTTCTGAGTGTGTGTCTGAGTGTGAGTGTGTTTCTGAGTGTGAGTGTGAGCGTGTTTCTGAGTGTGTGAGTGTGTTTCTGAGTGTGTGAGTGTTTCTGAGTGTGTGTGTGTTTCTGAGTGTGTGAGTGTGTTTCTGAGTGTGTGAGTGTGTTTCTGAGTGTGTGTATGTGAGTGTGTTTCTGAGTGTGTATGTGAGTGAGTGTTTCTGAGTGTGTGAGTGTGAGTGTTTCTGAGTGTGTGAGTGTGAGCGTGTTTCTGAGTGTGTGTGAGTGTGAGCGTGTTTCTGAGTGTGTGTGAGTGTGTTTCTGAGTGCGTGTCTGAGTGTGAGTGTGTTTCTGAGTGTGTGAGTGTGAGTGTTTCTGAGTGTGTGAGTGTGAGCGTGTTTCTGAGTGTGTATGTGAGTGTGTTTCTGACTGTGTGTCTGAGTGTGAGTGTGTTTCTGAGTGTGAGTGTGAGCGTGTTTCTGAGTGTGTGTGAGTGTGAGCGTGTTTCTGAGTGTGTGTGAGTGTGAGCGTGTTTCTGAGTGTGTGAGTGTGTTTCTGAGTGTGTGAGTGTGTTTCTGAGTGTGTGAGTGTGTTTCTGAGTGTGTGTGAGTGTGAGCGTGTTTCTGAGTGTGTGAGTGTGTTTCTGAGTGTGTGTGAGTGTGAGCGTGTTTCTGAGTGTGTGAGTGTGTTTCTGAGTGTGTGAGCGTGTTTCTGAGTGTGTGAGTGTGTTTCTGAGTGTGTGAGTGTGTTTCTGAGTGCGTGTGTGTGAGTGCGAGCGTGTTTCTGAGTGTGAGTGTGTGAGCGTGTTTCTGAGTGTGTGAGTGTTTCTGAGTGTGTGAGTGTGTTTCTGAGTGTGTGAGTGTGAGTGTGTTTCTGAGTGTGAGTGTGAGCGTGTTTCTGAGTGTGTGTCTGAGTGTGAGTGTGTTTCTGAGTGTGTGAGTGTGTTTCTGAGTGTGTGTATGTGAGTGTGTTTCTGAGTGTGTGTGTGTTTCTGTGTGTGTATGTGAGTGTGAGTGTTTCTGAGTGTGTGAGTGTGAGCGTGTTTCTGAGTGTGTGTGAGTGTGAGCGTGTTTCTGAGTGTGTGTATGTGAGTGTGTTTCTGAGTGTGTGAGTGTGTTTCTGAGTGTGTGAGTGTGTTTCTGAGTGTGTGAGTGTGTTTCTGAGTGTGTGTGAGTGCGAGCGTGTTTCTGAGTGTGTGAGTGTGTTTCTGAGTGTGTGAGTGTTTCTGAGTGTGTGAGTGTGTTTCTGAGTGTGTGAGTGTGTTTCTGAGTGTGTGTATGTGAGTGTGTTTCTGAGTGTGTATGTGAGTGTGAGTGTTTCTGAGTGTGTGAGTGTGAGTGTTTCTGAGTGTGTGAGTGTGAGCGTGTTTCTGAGTGTGTGTGAGTGTGAGCGTGTTTCTGAGTGTGTGTGAGTGTGTTTCTGAGTGCGTGTCTGAGTGTGAGTGTGTTTCTGAGTGTGTGAGTGTGAGTGTTTCTGAGTGTGTGAGTGTGAGCGTGTTTCTGAGTGTGTGTGAGTGTGAGCGTGTTTCTGAGTGTGTATGTGAGTGTGTTTCTGACTGTGTGTCTGAGTGTGAGTGTGTTTCTGAGTGTGAGTGTGAGCGTGTTTCTGAGTGTGTGTGAGTGTGAGCGTGTTTCTGAGTGTGTGTGAGTGTGAGCGTGTTTCTGAGTGTGTGTGAGTGTGAGTGTGTTTCTGAGTGCGTGTCTGAGTGTGTGTGTTTCTGAGTGTGTGTGTGTTTCTGAGTGTGTGTCTGAGTGTGAGTGTGTTTCTGAGTGTGAGTGTGAGCGTGTTTCTGAGTGTGTGAGTGTGTTTCTGAGTTTGTGAGTGTTTCTGAGTGTGTGAGTGTGTTTCTGAGTGTGTGAGTGTGTTTCTGAGTGTGTGTATGTGAGTGTGTTTCTGAGTGTGTATGTGAGTGTGTTTCTGAGTGTGTGAGTGTGAGTGTTTCTGAGTGTGTGAGTGTGAGCGTGTTTCTGAGTGTGTGTGAGTGTGAGCGTGTTTCTGAGTGTGTGTGAGTGTGTTTCTGAGTGCGTGTCTGAGTGTGAGTGTGTTTCTGAGTGTGTGAGTGTGAGCGTGTTTCTGAGTGTGTATGTGAGTGTGTTTCTGACTGTGTGTCTGAGTGTGAGTGTGTTTCTGAGTGTGAGTGTGAGCGTGTTTCTGAGTGTGTGTGAGTGTGAGCGTGTTTCTGAGTGTGTGTGAGTGTGTTTCTGAGTGCGTGTCTGAGTGTGTGTGTTTCTGAGTGTGTGTGTGTTTCTGAGTGTGTGTCTGAGTGTGAGTGTGTTTCTGAGTGTGAGTGTGAGCGTGTTTCTGAGTGTGTGTGTTTCTGAGTGTGTGAGTGTGTTTCTGAGTGTGTGTCTGAGTGTGAGTGTGTTTCTGAGTTTCTGAGTGTGAGTGTGTTTCTGAGTGCGTGTCTGAGTGTGAGTGTGTTTCTGAGTGCGTGTCTGAGTGTGAGTGTGTTTCTGAGTGTGTGAGTGTGTTTCTGAGTGTGTGTGTGTGAGCGTGTTTCTGAGTGTGTGTGAGTGTGTTTCTGAGTGCGTGTCTGAGTGTGAGTGTGTTTCTGAGTGCGTGTATGTGAGTGTGTTTCTGAGTGTGTGAGTGTGTGGTGGCAGATCGTGGGTCGCCAGGATGACCTCCCCTCCCCGGGTGACCCCCCACGGCTCCACCTGTGGTGCCTTGGTCTGATAACCACGAGACAGAAACGTTCTGGGATTTCAACACAGGTGCAAGTGGAGAGCATTTCGTTTGCAGTTGCCATGGTAACAAGGAACACACGTCATTGGCATCACTGTTCACTTCCTGTTTCCGATGGATAACCTTCACCATCCACGGTAACGTCTCACTCTCTGATGGGTGCTGACGATTACGTCGTCTTCAAGACGTCAGAAGGTTTTTCCGGACCTCTTTGGACCCGTCTGCCCCCCCCCCCCCCTACACACACACACCTTCTTGAGACTCCTCCTACTTTGTATTCTTTACTTACCTGGACGTCTTCGATATCTTGTCATCAAATGATGTCATAAGATACATAAACCGGAGGATATTTATACTTCCTTAGATTACGTGAACTTCCGCCCATCAAGCATCGATGATCAATGATCGATGATCAATGATCGATGATCAATGATCGGGCCGCCGGAGAAGCACCGGTCAGACACGCACGCGCACTCACGTATTTTGGCCACGCTCGCCAGCAGCAGCCACACGGCGATGATGAAAGGCGTCTGGACGTAGCTCCACTCCCACTGGACCACCCGGTACCCCCCGCCGCGGTGCTCCTCCTCGCCCCCCAACTCCTCCTCCGCCGACCGGGCCGAGGCGACACCCGGCGTCCCGCGCCCCGCTTCAGCCTGCGGGAGGAGGCGGAGCGGCGGGGAGAAGGGGGAGGCGGGGGCCGCCGGGGAGAAGCCGAGCCACGGTGCCCGGGGGGCCGGAGCGGCGGTCCCGGGCGGGTCGGCGGCGACGGGCGGCAGCAACAGCAGCGTGAGCGCGAGCGGCAGCATCTTCCGGAGCTCAGCGGGACATCCCGGTCCTCCCCCACGGCCTTAAATAGCGACAAACAGCGGAGGGGTCGTGAAGCTCTCAGGCTCCGGTAAGACGGAGGCGGGACGCCGGCTGGACATGTGACCAGTGCCTTTAAAGAGACGGAGCTACCGCAGGTATCGGTCGGGACCCACCAGAGACCTGGTCCAGGACCGGAGCTGCTCTACACTCACTCGAGGGCGTGATGTTACGTCATATACGGCCCTGCTCGGGTCAATGACATCATGCAGCTCGAATTGCACCTGAAGCAGGTGTGGGTTGCGGAACCATTTGGATCAGTAAAATGACGTCACAAGTCTCAACTCCCCGACTGCTGCATCAGGTGACCAGGGCAGCGCTAGGAGCAGTTTAAAGAGGTGCACTCTGATATCGGAGGACCGACGAGAGACTCAACAAATTCAATGACGTCATCAGTCACTCTCACCAGTTTATGATGTTTGACTCAGTGATGAGGGGAGGGGCCACCCGCAACTGCTTCATTGATGTATTAATAAAGCTTTTTATTTACAGTCTGATGTCTTCGTAACCGAATGAGGTTCTCAAGTGAGGTCTGGGACCCTGGGGGGACCGGATCAGGGACCTCACAAGGTCACGGCTCCTGAGACAAAAATCCCTCAGACTTCAAACAACATTTTATTAATTAGAAGTGAGAACATTCATTCAACCTCATCAGGTCACCCTCGTTTACTGTTAAGTTAAAAAAGTCCTTCAGCTTGAACACACACACACACACACACACACACACACACACACACACACACACACACACGTTTGTACCAGACCTGATTTGACTGGTAGACTATCGGAGACACAGAATGATCGACTGGACGTCTGCAGTTTTCTTCAATCATCAAGAGAGGCGTCGCGTCTCTGCACTCGAACACCAAACCACCACGTGGAGCTTAGGGACCACCGTTATCAGAGTGCCGTGTTTGGCCTCATGGACGGTGACCCGGCTGGAGGCCACCACACTTCTGAGCTCATCAGTTTGTGAGAAAGAAGAAAGAAGAAAACTACAGAAGAACCAGAATTGTAGTCCAGCCTGTTCCTCGTCGCTCAGCAGCAGCTCCTCCCCTCGTCTCTAAAGGTCCATATTGAGCGTCACGTTTGTTTTTAAAGGTCATTGATGTCATTTCTTATTTGATGATGTTGAAAGGGTCTACATCTCCTCTGGATCAACACGTCCTCTGATGGCGTCCCTCAGACGGCCTCTTCGCTCTGGTGGAGCCCCAGAGCTTGAACCACGTCCAGACTGAGGCCGCTTCTCAGGGTCCTCCTCACTGAAAACAATAGAGATGCTTGTGAGGTCACGCCAAGTGACTGGAGGTGGGGCTCTGACATGGCCACGCCTCTCATCATGGCCTAGAGTGCACTGAGCATGATGCTCTGTGACATCATACTATGCTGTGTTGATGCCTGTCAGTGATGACCTCATCACTTACTCCAAAAACTGAACAAGAGGCGCTCGCTCCACGATAACCTGGCTGTGGAGCTCCGCCCCCGCCTGTTCTGGGGCCTTGACCTTCACAGTGAGTGTGAGTGAGTGAGTGTGCATGAGTGAGTGAGTGAGTGAGTGAGTGAGTGAGTGAGCAAGTGTGTATGAGTGTGTGAGCGAGTATGAGTGAGTGAGTGACTGAGTGTGTGTATGAGTGAGTGAGTGTGTGTATGAGTGAGTGTGTATGAGTGAGTGAGTGAGTGTGTATGAGTGAGTGAGTGAGTGTGTATGAGTGAGTGAATGTGTATGAGTGAGTGAGTGAGTGAGTGTACGAGTGAGTGAGTGTGTATGAGTGACTGAGTGACTGAGTGAGTATGAGTGAGTGAGTGTGTGAGAGAGTGTGTATGAGTGAGTGAGTGACTGAGTGAGTGACTGAGTGAGTGTGTATGAGTGAGTGAGTGTGTATGAGTGAGTGACTGAGTGTGTATGAGTGACTGACTGACTGACTGACTGAGTGACTGAGTGAGTATGAGTGAGTGAGTGAGTGAGAGACAGAGTGTGTATGAGTGACTGACTGACTGAGTGAGTGAGTGTGTATGAGAGAGAGTGTGTGAGAGAGAGTGAGTGAGTGAGTGTGTATGAGTGAGTGAGTGTGTGTGTATGAGTGAGTGAGTATGAATGAGTGAGTATGAGTGAGTGAGTGTGTATGAGTGAGTGTGTATGAGTGAGTGTGTATGAGTGAGTGAGTGAGTGTGTATGAGTGAGTGAGTGAGTGTGTATGAGTGAGTGAGTGAGTGAGTGTGTATGAGTGAGTGAGTGAGTGAGTGAGTGAGTGTGTATGAGTGAGTGAGTGAGTGAGTATGAGTGAGTGAGTGAGTGAGTGAGTGAGTGAGTGTGTATGAGTGAGTGTGTATGAGTGAGTGAGTGAGTGAGTGTGTATGAGTGAGTGTGTGAGAGACAGTGTGTATGAGTGAGTGAGTGAGTGAGAGACAGAGTGTGTATGAGTGACTGACTGACTGAGTGAGTGAGTGTGTATGAGTGAGTGAGTGTGTATGAGAGAGAGTGTGTGAGAGAGAGTGAGTGAGTGAGTGTGTATGAGTGAGTGAGTGTGTGAGTGAGTGTGTGTGTATGAGTGAGTGAGTATGAGTGAGTGAGTGTATATGAGTGAGTGTGTATGAGTGAGTGTGTATGAGTGAGTGAGTGAGTGTGTATGAGTGAGTGAGTGAGTGTGTATGAGTGAGTGTGTATGAGTGAGTGTGTATGAGTGAGTGAGTGAGTGAGTGAGTGTGTATGAGTGAGTGTGTATGAGTGAGTGTGTATGAGTGAGTGTGTATGAGTGAGTGAGTGAGTGAGTGTGTATGAGTGAGTGTGTATGAGTGAGTGTGTATGAGTGAGTGTGTATGAGTGAGTGAGTGAGTGAGTGTGTATGAGTGAGTGTGTATGAGTGAGTGAGTGAGTGAGTGTGTATGAGTGAGTGTGTATGAGTGAGTGTGTATGAGTGAGTGTGCCCATGGAGTGCTGTCAATTTCGTACTGGCTATTAACCAGTGGTTAAAATGGCTTTGTAGCGATGTCCCCCCTGGTGTCATTCCCCTAACCCCCTCCAGGGGTATGCAGACGACGTAGTTATAGCCTCCAGACAGGAGGATGCCATAACCACCATGCTCTCCAGAACCAACTCCTTTCTAGAGTGGTCTGGATTAGAGGTTAATCACTCAAAGTGTGCAGTTTTTTATGAGCGGCGTAGTGGGGGACCCGCTGGTATCAGGCAGAATCACATTTCCTGTTAACAACCAGCCACTGAGGTCTACTCACGTCATGAAACATGTACATACCTGGGTCCTAAATTCAATGTGGCAGGTGAATGGAAACAACAAGTTGATGACATTATTTCTGACTGTACCACCAGATTAGATCGAATGAATTCATCACGCTGACACTCATCAAGACATTAGAAGCAGTCAGACAGGCAGCCCTGGTCAAAGTTCAGCACCTGTTTTCCAAAGTACACATTCCTCGCAAGATCCTCTGTGATATGAAGAATAAGACCGTACATCTGGTGAGACAGTGGGCTGGACTTAACACCCATTCAACACGGGACATCATATTTCATACCAAGCAGGCGGGTGAACTGGGGGTTCCGAACTTTGAATGGACTTACATTGCTACAAGACTCAGCCATCTTCTGAACATGTTGAATAGCGATGACCAGCAGGTCAGAGAGCAGGCCAGAGCCTCTCTGTTCTTGGACTGAGGAGGCGCAAGGTCCCTCTGGAGCAGGGGGCGGAGCCAAGCTTCCTGGGTTACAAGAAAAAACCCAGTGGCAAGCTGGACACCCGCGCCCCTGGCTTTGGGGTGTGGTCTGACTGGCCAGACCTTAATGACTTATGCGGCCGGTCCAACGTGGCCCTGGAGAGGGTGGGGCTGGACTCAGTGGCTGTTAATGTCTCTGAGGAGATCATCACCAGCCCTAACATCTCTGTGAGGGCCACAATCAACATCTGTGGAACGGAGCATGAACTTCCATCCACCAATGCCCGTGGCCCTCTCATGTCAGCTCAGCAACGTCAGCGTCAACACTGGACTGAGCTTAAACTGCAAGGCAAGCTTGCCTGTCTCCCAGCTGCCGACCACTCTGTCTCTCATGCAGTGCTAAAAAGTGTAGCTCTTGATGAGAGCATCATCATCTTCACTTTGAAAGCTAGGCTGCAGGTCTTACCGATGAAGCTAAACCTCTCCATCTGGCCTCCTGACAGTCAGAGCCCACCCTGTATCCACCACGGCCAGGCACAGATCACCGAAACCACGTCTCCCATCTTAAATGGTTGTCATGCTTACAAAGGCCTTTACATATGTCGACGTGACAGGACTGCAGGTTTGGTGTCAATGACGTCAGCTCTACCTTTGGGTCCTCTGCACCTCTGCACAAGCACAGGACTGTAAAGCCCAGCATTGTCTGATCTGTGTGACGATGATTCAGTTGTGCTTTCTCACATCTCAGCAAACACTCCTGATGTTGTGGTGGTGGATGAGAGTAGGAGAGCTGCTCATTTTGGAGCTTGGCTGCACCTTTGACCAGAGCCTCGAGGAAGCCTTTGTGGCCAAGCTGCTGAAATATCAGCAACTGAAGCAGACCATCTGGCAGCGAGGCTACAGGTGTGAGCTTGTGGTGCTCCTATTTGGTAGCCTCGACCATGTTCACAAGTTTGTGGTGAGAGGTCTCCAGATAGCTGCTCTCAGGAAGAGAAAAGCCAAACAGTGAGCAAGATATTGCTCCATGTCTGCCATTGCTGGTCGCCCCTCAATATGGAGGAGGCGCTGCTCTTTGTACCCTTGAGGTGTCAGTTTGCTGCTGTAAAAGCAAACCCTGTGTCGTTCTCTGGATGCACTGATCGTTGTTGACTGTCCAGACACAAGCAGCTGAATGTTGCACTTGAACTGAGTGCACTGATAATATTTGTGTCCATGATGCTCCATTTATTTATGCAGACATAAATAAATGGTTTAAATGTGTGTGTGTGTGTGTTTAAATGTGAATGAGTGTGAGTGAGTGAGTGAGTGCTGATAACTGATCCTCTTGTAAAAGTAAGAATAATTATTTTGTCAAATCTCCAGAAATCTGTTGTGAAGGTGAAGGGCGAAGTGCAGCGTGGCGTTGGTCCGATGGTATCTAAGGAACCACAAACACTCAGGAGAGATAGCGGCATGTTTAGGACACAGAACCCGAGGCAGCTGCGACCTTCACCGCCGCCATCAAGAACACTCACAGGACTTCCTGTTCAGACGAGAGCGTTTGCGGGTTTTGGGGCTGGACGGCCGGTCAGACGGATTTTGGGTGACAGACTTGACCAGGCGGTCCATGATCTCGTCCGTGGCATCGTCCTGGGAACTCGTTCCGTCTTCTTTGGCTGCAGACATCTGAGACAGGTTCACCGTGCCAAGACCTGAGGACCAGAAGCACAACATCAACCAAGACCAGAACCAGATCAACCAGAACAACTGCTTTAACAGAGGTTTCACGGAAAGTTGTTGACCCTCGGCAGTTAGACAGACATCAATAATCCCCTAGAACACGGATGAAGACGTCGCCATGGAAACTAACTCCCAACACTCACACTGATGAAGGTCGTAACGCAAGTACACAATGACCAACGTCCTGAGGACATTGTCTGATGTCACCATGTCTCTCTGAGACCAGAAAAGTTTGAAGAAACTGATGAAGAACAATTTACTATCACGAACAACGCAATGTGATTTAATGAGGGCGGAGCCTGTTCATCCTGCCGGTCTGAGGAGGGAGCTCATTCGCTCCTCTAACCTGCGACCGTGGCTGTAATCAATCTGGAACAACTCCTGCAGGTCACCGGAGGTACTTTTGCAGGATTGAGTTCCTACCCTCGAGAACATGTTCCACATCCACTGGCAGTGGTTAAAGGAGCATAGATGAGGATCCTCGGCATTAGAACGCCCAGACAGATGCAACCTTTGACCTCAGATCAGCTGATCAGAACCATCAGCTTCATGAAACGTAAACAAACGTACTGACTAGAAGACCGAAGGATGCGTGTCGTTGCAGTTCAAAGTGACAACAGACTGGGGGTGGGGCTTACTGCGAACTGCTCTGGAGCGTCTCGGGCATCTGGACTCAGTACTCAGACCACTACTGATCAGCAGGTTCTTCATGTTCTCATGGTCCTCTTCCTGTCCAGCTTCTGCTGCCATGGAGACAGGGGAGGGGTTGTCCTGATGAGGCACCGCCCCAGAGAACTTCTCTGTCTAAGAAAGAAAAAGAGTTCAGTTACAAGGACCTTTTGTGTTACAGATCTTTACAGGTCTCAGTCATCAAACTGACCAATTGATTTAGGACACAAGAACAACCCATTGAAGGAACCTTCATCAGGGTGAGCTGGACACTGACTGGTCCAAACCTCCATACGTAATAATTTTGAGGATGCCAAACAATGACCAGAACAACGGAGTAGACAAGCGCTCACGGCCCTGTTGTGTTTCGCTCCTCTGGATCTGCTCCACCTTCCTGCCTGGTACAGGAAGGTTCTCACCTCTGCTGTCTCAGATGTGCTGGTTCATGAAGGTTTATAGAAGGAGGTTCTACCCCTGCTCCACTAGGAGGGAGGTTCTACCCCTGCTCCACTAGGAGGGAGGTTCTACCCCTGCTCCACTAGGAGGGAGGTTCTACCCCTGCTCCACTAGGAGGGAGGTTCTACCCCTGCTCCACTAGGAGGGAGGTTCTACCCCTGCTCTACTAGGAGGGAGGTTCTACACCTGCTCTACTAGGAGGGAGGTTCTAGACCTGCTCTACTAGGAGGGAGGTTCTACACCTGCTCCACTAGGAGGGAGGTTCTACACCTGCTCCACTAGGAGGGAGGTTCTAGACCTGCTCTACTAGGAGGGAGGTTCTACACCTGCTCCACTAGGAGGGAGGTTCTACTCCTGCTCTACTAGGAGGGAGGTTCTAGACCTGCTCTACTAGGAGGGAGGTTCTAGACCTGCTCTACTAGGAGGGAGGTTCTAGACCTGCTCCACTAGGAGGGAGGCAGCAGAGAAAGATGGAGGAATTTGGCGCTTTTGTAACAAAATTCACTTGTTTGTTTTAAAAGAAAGATCCCACCTGTAAAATCACATCATCTCGTGACAGAGCAGAGGGAGGGCCGTCAGGCGTGCGGGAGACCAGCAAAGGTGGTTTTACCTCAGTGATCATCTTGCCGCGGGTCTTGGTTCTCTCTCGGTGGGCGGCTCGTTTCCGCTTGAGTGTGAGGACTCGCTCGCGAGTGGTGCGATACTCCAGGGCGAACTCACTGATGATGCGACAGAAGCTGGTGACCTTAATATCCCGCACGGAGGATGAAGGCTGACCCAGAAACAGCAGGAAGGAGTGGAACCTGGAGGAGAAGGAGGTAGGACGGCCAAATCATGGTGGCTGAGAAGTTACTATTCGCCATCTACCGCCATACGGATCATCTGTGACATTGATGTGTGCGTGTGTGAGACCTGTTGATGACTCTGCGGTGGACGACCTTCAGGATGATGATCTTCTGCGTCGAGTCCTTCAGGAACTCTGTCATCTTGTTCTTCAGAACGGCCTTCGTTTCATGTTTGCCGACCACCTTCAGGTTGTCCCATGATGCTTTGCAGCGTCGTTCCAGCTGGACCAGGTTCTCTGACAGCAGCTCAAAGTCCACCTGAACAAATAACAGAAGGGGCGGAGCTAAGAAGAACACAGGCCCTCGATGACTCAGAATGACCAGTGGTGATTCTAAATAAAGTTGGAATCAAAGAGTGCAGAGGAGCCGAGCGGCACCTTGGCGGAGCGGCTGATGGCGGGGATCTCAGAGTAAACGTCTGAGGATTCTGGGTCATTTTCCACTACCAGGCTGCAGGTGTGATGCAGCAGGGACTGACGGTGAACTGTGTCCTTCACCTCCACCACCTTCTCCAGGTAACCTAGCTCAAAGCCCTTGGCCTGCTCACACACACACACACACACACACACACACACACACACACACACACACACACACAAGAATGTTTTCCCTCCAAACAAATAGCAGATTTCCTGTGACAACCACAAACACACGTGTGTCAACCTCCTCGCCACCTGGCAGGTCAGACGCGTCACATGCCAGCTGCTTCCAGCTGCAGGGACACTGGCAGGTGACATCAGCAGCACCACCTGATGGCCACCACCTGTGGCTGCACTTCTCACTAGGACCTCGGAGATTGCACCATGAGAAGAGACAAGGAGGCGACAGGAGGAAACAAGGAGGTGATAGGAGGAGACGATGAGGAGGTGTTGAGTGTGCATCCTCACGTTAGAACTGTTGAGGAAGTTTCCGATGGCGAGCAGCGTAGCGAGGATCCTCCTGAAGGTCTGATTGGACGCAAGCTGCTCCATTCCCAACTTCAGGTCAAACAATGGCTCAGCGATCTCCTGCAGGGGGCAACAGACATGCAGATGGAGCTAGAGGAGACTTTAGTTTCAGAGCTTTACTCCCTTCTTCTTGTGGGTGTGGCCTTGTTGGTCATGTGAGGATTGATAGTCATTCCTACGATAAAGCAGTAGTTAGTGAGTGACAAGTCAGCATCGATCCTGAGCAGGCCACGCCCCCCTGAGCTGCTGGGACGGCCAAGCGACCAATCAAAGAGAACAGAATCGACGTGCAATGGAATAGAAGCGGCACCGAGCGTCTGTGTGAACCTGAGTGGCGGTTAAAGTGCTGAATGAATAAATACACACAAACAATAATCAGCTGCTGTGCACGGAATGAGAGAATAAAGATTTGAACATTTAGTAGCAGTGAGGTCATTACTGCACCGGTCTGATGTGGGCGGGGCTACTGGGCTGCTGTGGTTTGTTCCGGTCCTGATGGATGCACATCAGGTGCGTACAGGTGGTCACTGGCTCCACCTCCTCCCCAGTTATTCTCAGTATGTTCTGACTTTTTTTGCTTTTCCAGAAATCGATTATTAGCAACAAGAAGGCTGAAGCCCTCAGGAGTGTTGGGGGAAGCTTCTGTAATCTGTGTGTGTGTGTGCGTGTGCGTGTGTGTGTGTGTTACCTTTTCCAGAACCTCATAGTTGAGCTTGAAGGCCCAGAGCTGCAGGCGGGGTGTCAGGGCACTGATGGAGGCCAGGCTCAGCAGGAACTGCTCAGCAGTCCCCAGAGGGACGTCAGGATTGGCTAGCTGGGCCTCCTGGATCCTCTGCTTCTCGTCCTCGGTGGGCGTCATGGTCAGGATCTTCTGCTCGGGAGAGATGGTGGGTCAGTGGGGCCGGCAGAATCACACAAGTCAGACAGACAACGCTCTACCTCAATTCCCTCCTTGCTGATGGCAAATTCATCAAAGTTGAGGATGGCGGTCTTAATGACATGGACAGCAGGCAGGACAGTCATCCCGATGTTGATGGCATTACTCCTCTTTGGGTCCAGGACCAGAATCTCAGACTTCTTTGTCTCAGGTCCTTTCTGCTCACAAACATCAACAGTAGAACTTCAGTTCTTATTCGTGATGGTTCGTCTAAATCACAGCATGGCCGCCTACAAAATGACACATCACTGCAAAAACATTCGCTGTTGCTAGCTGTCCCTGCTCACATATCTGACATCATCTCACATTGAACAACCACAGAGACATTCCACCCCGCAGTGAACCTCAACATGATTCACCATGGAAAGACTGAAACAAGACCCTGAACTTAGACTGGCCACGCCCCCGGCCTGCAGAGACCGCTAGCATGCTACATCTGCTTCACCAGACAGAGCTCGGACCCTGTCAGCCTGGACCCACGTCATCAAATCCCCCTGAAGCCTCCTGCTAGGTGGGACGTTTCTGTAGACGCTGAACAAGGAGCAACTCGCTCCAGCACCCAACTTCCTGTCATCTATGTGATTAGAAAACCAACATTTTTAGACTTTCTAGCTTGCCATCATCCAGAAAACTGTTTCATAACAATGACAAGGATAAGAACAATGTGGAGCTCATCTTCTGACCGCAATGCACCTGTTAGTCCTCCAGCTCAAACAGCCTGGTTACCTTGGTGACAGGCAGGTCCTTTGCTTTGGACTCAAACAGGTGCTCCAGTCGGGTGGTGTCCAGGGCCACCTTGTCCAAAGACGCCCACACTGTCCCGCGGCCGAAGCGACACTTCTTGGGTTCGTCAGGCTGCTTCAGCTCCTTCCAGAATAACTTCACGGTCTTCTTCTTCTTCTGCAAGGACGCTGATGAGGGAGGGGAGGGTACAGAAGGACCACCTGGTGGAAGGGGAGGAGGAGGAGGAGGAGGCAGACCACTTGGTGGTGGCAGGGGAGGGGGTGGAGGAGGAGCCAGGCCTCCAGGTGGAGGTGGGGGAGGAGGAGTCGCTAGAGGGTTAGAGAAGCAGGCAGAAGAGGAGTCAAAGGTGTCCATGTCCAACACGTCTATGTCCTCCTCGTCCAGCAGGTCAGAGAAGTCCAGGTCTTTGATGCGCAGGGCAGCAGCGCTGAGTTGCAGCTGGTCCCAGGTGTCAGCGGGGCCCTCGGGGAACAGTGGTGTCATCTGGGTGGTCTCCAGCCGGCGGGTGTGGCTCTCCACGTCGATGCTGCTCTGCTGCCGGAGGCGGCGGTTCTGGTGCACATTTAAACCACATCAGATACGATCGCAGATATGGTTAGTCAATCAAAGTCTCACTGAAACGAAAAGTTTGGTGAGCCCGCCAGTCTGACCGATGCTAGTTTGACTTCACTCCTCAGTCGAACCAGGCTCTTGTTAGGCTGCTGTCGAGGAGGGAGACCTGCTCAGCAACCAATCACAGCATTAGACATCAATGTCCGGTGACTCTGGTCAGCTAGCATGAACCAAGCAACCAGAATGTTAAATCAACAATAAATGAACAACATCCGGCTCACAGGACGTCACAAACCGCATTTAACCACCTCAGACAATCAAGCCAGCGGTGACCTGCAATGTAATCCCCCACCAAAAGGATACTCTCAGCTGCGGACCACCAGTGCCCCCCATCCAGGAGCGAGTGGAAAGCCGCCAGGCTCGGTTAGCAAGACCAATAACTGGTAAGCTAGCTGTGTTCAGTCGTCCAAAAAAACAGCGCCACAAGGGCAAAAGACCCAAAACTTTATTTAACCCCACACCCCCCACTAGCTGGGTCTGCTACCCTTCGCCTGCCTGCTGCTCCCAATGTTTCTCTCAGTTTGTTGTAAATCGTTTCCTTAAATCCACTAACAACTGCAAAGTTGTAGCCAGACAACAGTGGTATGGTTTGAATTCAACGTTCTCCTTCAGAGAGCGAGGAAGAACCTGGAGATAACAAATCTGTAAGACTGATCGAAATTCAACCCACCGAAGAGCCCCCCCCCCCCCCGCTTTGTGTGTTTACAGCATTTCTTCCTGGGAGCCTTTCAGCAGCACAAATAGCAACATCACTTCTACACACAACTTCACTGTTGTTCTGATTTTCTCACCTGGAGGTAACTGGGTCCATCACATTCAAGGACGCTGATTGGCTTGTTGCAGTTCCAAACCAGGACAAACCCTGGATGAGAATCTTTCCAGACCTTGAATCACTTTTCTAAGTTACGATTGTTCAGATTCAGGGGCTGGAGCCACACGCTGCAATCATCCATCAAACATCTCAAGTCTGTTAGCTTTGACTTGCTTTTTCACGGGTGCCAGTGCAGCTGTGCCGCAGGGTTCTATTTCAAGAACCATTTCCATTCACGATATTGATGACACTGTTCTCCATTAAAGATCAACCAATTTTGTGTTTGTTGCTTGTATTAGGATCAGCCGATTCACACCCGGATTCTCCAATTTATTTTTCCCAGCACGAGTTACAGTCAGGCAGTCACGTGGGCGGCCCTGCAGCTCACATGCAGCCCAACTGCACATTTCGATAAACGTTTCTTGACCTGTAATATTTCTTATCATTGTGTCATTTTTTTATGGAAGTTGAGGGGGCAAAAATAAAAGCAGTACGGGCTGACGAAAATCGTCCATTGGCGAAGGGCGATGGAAAAAAAAATTGGAATCAGCTCGAAAAACCCTTGATCGGTCTGTCCTGGTTCTCCATGCAACAGCATATTAGTTGATGTTGAGCGACCATCAAATCTGGACAAAACTAACTGA